>NW_019524815.1:968572-971124 GCF_002814215.2 Seriola lalandi dorsalis | reverse complement strand
ACCACCCCCTCCTCCTCCTCCCTGCCTCCCTCTCCTCACTCATAAATAGGGGGTGTGGGGAACTGGCTTTGTCGTGTAAGTTGCCAGCTGACCTCAGGGACACAACATCCTTTACCATCCTCACTTTGATCTGGAAATGAATCGGAAACGCTTTGATGATTAGAGGAGAAGAAAAGAAGGGGGGAAATCTCCCGCGCTACAGGCTTTAATGAAACAAAACCGTAATAGAAAAAAAAAAAAGCACACTGCATCAGCCTGAAATTTTTCATTTTCTGTGGCAGCCTATGGCCTCTACCTGCACGGGCAATTCACCCTCCCCCCCCCCCCCCCCCAAAAAAAATGTCCCCGTTCACACCCTGCACCCTGGTTTTCTGAGTCAGCCGGCATCCTTTGAGTCGTGGTTTGCTTTCTAACCTGTTGTCACCAGCATCAAGCATCACTGCAGTTTGAGGTGTCAGGGCCCAGAGGCGCGGCGAGCCGAGCCCGGACACCCAGCAACCGAACCGTCACCCAGAGTGTGACTGATGCCTGCTGAGCGGGTGCCATCATGAGCCCCCAGCCTCCACCATGAGCCCCTCATGTAGTGGAGGATCTCTTTATTTCAGCGTAGGGTGATAGCTAAAGCCTCCTCTACCCACAATCTAGAAAAAAAAACAAAAAAAAAAACATGATGCTGATGTTTCCTCTCTAAGCGCCCTCAGTTTGCCACAGCTGCTGGAAAAGGATGCAAATCATGTGATCACACACAGAAATTGTAATTATTATTTCATTTGCTTTGGATAAATAATGTCAGACGTTGTGTTTGTATGTGAGGCAGCCTTGCACAGATAAAGACAGAGCCTCTTCCACACAGGCTTCAGCTTTCTTCCTCACAGGGGCATGGTTAATCGTTGTTGCAAGCAAACATTTGACCTAATTCACATTCTCACACAATAGCAGTCCCCCCCCTTCTCCACCCCCATCTCTCTCTCTCTCTCTCTCTCTCTCTCTCTCTCTCTCTCTCTCTCTCTCTCTAACACACACACACACACACACACACACACACACACACACACACACACACACATATAGCTGTTATTTGTGTCACACAGAGGGTGAGGTTTTTGCTCCACATGAACTCCCAGGTGGTTTATCAAAACCTGAGCAGATTGGCAGAGAGGCCACTGCTGGCTGGCTGGGCTTGTTTGAGAGGAGCTCCAGTATTATTAATAATGAACACACATGTAAATGCAAGGCATGTTCCTAGAAAATTAAAAGCCTACTACTGGTATTGATTTGTGGGCTAAATGTGTTCCTTAAACATGTATTTTTATGAGCATTACACCATAGACTCCTTATTTGACTTTATTGCCTTGTCATGTGCCATAAGCAAAAAACATGCACATTTTCTTCATTGTTCGAAGCTGTTAGAATATGAGCATTTGTTTTGTATAATTATGTTTTGTTATGTTGTCAAATGTTACCTCTAAAATAGGCTCTATGAGGATTTCACTGTGGCCCCAATGTGTCACTTGGCATGTTTCTCTCCTCCTTTAAAAACATTTAATTGTTGAAATTAGATCCAAGTCAACAGGTGATCTGCCTTTGTTATTCATTCACTTATCTGGTACTGCAGCTAACAGGGATTTTCCTGATTGATCAATTAATCTTAAGGTCTATGTAAAAAAAAACTATCTCCATCACAGATTCAGTTTAACCGAACAAGACAAGGACACTGAGAAAACCCTCACATCTGAGAGCCTGGATCCGTCAAAACCTTTGACTGTCTTGCTTTAAAAATGGCAATGACAACTTGATCGACTTATCAGTTGATCAGCTAATCGTTGCAGCTCCACAGCCATCCACCCGTCATGACCTGAACTATCATTCATTCATTCATTCATTCATTCACCTGTGCCCAAACATCTCTGTGGCAATTAGTTCATGAATCGATTAGTCGATCAACAGGAAAGTGATCACTAACCGTTTGATGATCGTGTTTAGAGTAAAAGACAAACATTCCTCATCTCCGGTTGGTCAGTTGTGAGGATTTGCTGCTTTTCTTTGTCGTATGTCAAAGTGAATTCAGTATTTTTTTATATTTTGGTCTGTTGTTCGAACAGAGCAGTGCTATAGGAACAGAGATTTTTGGTCTCTGGTGCTTTATCGACAAAACGATTCATTGATTAATCAAGACAATAATTGGCGGATTAATTGATGAAAAAAACAATTAGCTGCAGCTCTATAATCTCCTGTGCCTGTGTGTCCACTGACTCAAGAGGAGAAGAAATAAACAGACTAATGTGGCAACAGAATCTCAGCTCAATGGTCCACTTCCTACTTTGAAGCTTTCAGTCACACCTTACAGGCTTCATTCAGTGGTATTTTGTTACATATACTGTTTCCAAAGATCAAGAATGAACTTGGTAATAGTAATGATCAATGATTTTCCTCACCACGCTCTCATCAGTCGAAGTGTCCTGGTCTGTGACACACGGTCAGGGCAACACCTGGCAAATCTGCACCTGCAGGTATTGGAGTGAGCGCTGGTAGTTTGTAACAAGCACACTGAG
>NW_019524815.1:876921-968552 GCF_002814215.2 Seriola lalandi dorsalis | reverse complement strand
GAGGGAGACGGGGGGGCTTTGTTTAGCAGGAAAGCAGCCGGCGGAGGGCCATTTCTTGCTGTTGCTCTGAGCACTACGTCCAATTGGTTGGCTCAGATGAGGCAGCTCTAGGGCCAGAGATTACACTGCAGTGCTGAGGCGTCACTCTGGCTGAGCACCGCAGGCGGAGGCAGGGGGGATAGAGGGAGAGAATAATGGGTGGGGAGGTATGGACACACTCAGTGACACAGGGAAGAAAGGCCGGGAAACCTTGTTGGGAAATGTGACAGTCTCTTCTCATCATCTGCTTTCAGCGTCTTCAAACACCTGCCACAAGACTCCCACGCATGTCTTCCTCTCTCTCTCTCTCTCTCTCTCTCTCTCTCTCTCTCTCTCTCTCCCTTT
Organism: Seriola lalandi dorsalis; assembly: GCF_002814215.2. Lineage (NCBI taxonomy): Eukaryota > Metazoa > Chordata > Actinopteri > Carangiformes > Carangidae > Seriola > Seriola lalandi. Next base: position 968,168 of record NW_019524815.1, on the reverse strand, counting down.
ATTTTCCTCCACACCTACACCTTTCCCCTTTCTTCTCTCTCATTACTCTCTCCATCTCCACTCCTCGGCTCTGTTGTCAAATCAGCACAGATATAATTACACTGACACTGTTGCAGCTGTGAATTAAATTGCTTCATAGGTGCATATGGTTCTTTAAATCCCATATAATACTCCAGATTGATCAGGACTTGCGCTGGTGAAGGTGAAGCACTGGTGGAGGAATTAGCGGTATTAAAACCAAGTCACTGTAAATCATGTTCGACATGTTTGCTGTTAAAATACACAAAATACTTTTACAGACATGCTGAGCAAACCCCTTCTCTGCTGTAATCACTGTCTTAAGTCAGTAATTATGTTGGATATCCACTATTGAAAAATATGACTTATTGATACATGGTGTTAATATTAATAAACATGGGTTTAATTTTGAATTAGGAAACAAATCCGTTTTCTCTGGTCAGGAGTCAGGAGGAAACCTGGTGCAAACAGTTGGGTTCATGACTGGATCTACTAAAAGAAATGCAAATTACTCAAAGTTTGCAAAACTCCCACAGTACAGAGCGTGATAAGCTTCTGTCCCGGCTTTACTGTCGGTTTAACAGAAAATCAGATACCTAATGTGGTAAAAAATCTGTCACATAATATGCTGTGAGTATTTTTTACAGAGAAGACGGAGCCTTCAAAGAGACGAGAAGGAAAGAGCAGGAAAAACATTGATAAAATATCAATAATTGCATCATATCAGCAAGGGCTGATCAGTGACATTACAGTTGTAACAGAGCTGTGCAGGTGACTTGAGAGAAGTCACCATGTTCATCTTTTAGTAGTTTTGTAGCTTCTGTGAAATGAAGTTTCTACGTTGTTAGTGTTTTTTTTTTTTCTGGTTCAGTAATGCTATATAGGATACACTGTGGTGAAAGTTTGTTCAGACATTTATGGTCCCTGGAAGACGATCCGCTGGCTCTTCATCTAATGCCACCAGCAGGAGTTTTACATCAACATCCACCATCTTATCTGATAAACTTACAAATCAGTGCTGAAATCACTCTTTTTTTATGTGACATTGCCATGGTAACGCTTTGGTTAAGTTCACACACAAAAACAACTTGGTTAGGTTTAAGGAAAGATCAAGGGTTGATCACAAAATAAGGACTTTGTTAAAGTTAGAGCAAAGTTTGTTGTCATGGTTACAATAGTAAACACGTGGTTGTAGTTATGGTTATAGAACGATCATTAACAAAGTTGACACATTCGGTGGAGATGGGATCAGTGACCATTTTTTTAAAAATTCAAAATACTTACATAAAACTAGAGCTGCATTGTGGTCAGACGTGCGCCAGGTCTAGGACAGTGAATGTGTTGGGCATGGTGAGTCTACATTGGCAAGACAGGGATTTTCGCAAATCATGTCGTACAAAACACATAGGCTTGAACACTTGGCTGAAAGAAAATGGATTAACTGTCAAAATAAAATGAAACAAAATATATCCAGGTGTGGATGGGTGTGGTCTACGTCAGGAGATCCGGCTACAGACTAGATCAGTGGCTCTCAAACATTTTTAAGGACCAAGGATCAAGAACTGACACATGGACCCCCACCCGATAAGATCTTTGCGTTTAGATGTTTTATTACAGAAAGTGTAAAATGACCAAAATTGTCATATATTCTGTCATTGTGTTACTTGTGAATGGAATTATATTGAAAATAAATGATTCCCCTTTTTGCTTGGCACCCACAGTAACCCCTTCAAGGACCCCACTTTAAGAAGTACTGGTCTAGATTATTAGTATAATTTTGTTATAAATGTCAGTGGGTGAATTTTAGTGTCTGGGATTTTTATATTTAAGCATCATCAGACCAAAACCCGAGGTCCTGGACAGATCGTTTCAGTGAGGATGAAGAGGGATGAGTGAAGAAGAGCGTACCAGCAATTCATGCTTGGTTTGCTTGAATCCTCATTAAGCCTCACTAACATTACAGATCACTTCAATACGAAGCTACAGCTAAATTATTTGAGCTGCCTCAGACTCACATGTTGGCTTCAGACAGATTGTTCACCAGACTACAGACAAATTGTTAAAGTAATTTGAACTGCGAAGATTAAATTCTGTCTGGATGGAAAGCATCTATGTGGAACTCAATACTAACGCTTGTTGTTTAAAGTGTCCGATTTGATCATGAGCGAGGAGGATGCAGACACACAAAGTTTACAGAAAGATCCACCAGTGAGTGTTTTTGTTTGGAAGAAAATCTGTGGTTATAAACCAAATATATACATGAGAGACATCTGGACAGACATACTGTATACAGACACTAAAACATTATCATCCACAAACTTGGGACAAACTCAGAAGGTATGTTTCCTGCAGTCTGACGTTCAGTCTTGTTAAGATGGACAAGCGACAAACACACATGAACACATGAAAAAACACTGGCACAGTGGACAGATGGCATGGTTTGACAGAGATTAGAACAGGCTTGTTTGTTTGGTCTTCTCTGTGTTTTTGTTGTTTATTTGAAACATATTATACTGGCAAATATGAAACTGTCTGGCAAGCGGCAAGAGAGAAGGAGCAGGAAAGATGCTTCTGCCTATTCGCTCTGCTTTCACACTTTTCTCCGTCAGAGTTTCAGGTTACTCTGCCTGCTGGCATGTTCAGCTTTGCTGTGACTCATTGTACTTTCTCAATATGTATGTTTGCTCTTGTTGAAATAGTTAAAACCATAGGAAATGCATTTTTACCCATATGCAGAGTAGCAGCTTTCTGACAGACCAGACCAGCCTTTAGATATTTCATTTTTCTGTTATTTCAGTCATAAAACTCTTGTTCAGTGTAGGATTGCTGGATTGCTTTAGCTCAAATTTATGGTATGTAAACCCAGATGCCTGAAGGTCTTTGCCTGTGAGCAGCTATACTGTTGATATCTATGTAAGTGTGACACACAAAGCTCAGTAATCCCTCAAACAAGGTAAAGCAGAAGCACATGCCTGAGGCGTTGATGTCTCTGCATTTCACTGCTTCAGCGCTGGACAGGAATTCTCACGTCTCCTCTGTTTAAACTGTTGCTTTCCTTCTGCCGTTTGAACCGTGAATATTTTACTTCTGGTTCCACTGCTTTGTTAACCTACTTAATGTTTTATAAAGGTCAGATAATTTTGTAATTAAGCACCACTCTGTGCCTTCTCACTGCAGATCCCAGTGAGACCGTGGCACTTCCATGCGTGCATGAGTGTAAGGGTGTGAGTGTGAGTGTGTGAGAGCAAGTGAGCGCCAGCGCTCCCACATGGCCTCCATGCAGGACGGGCTGAACTTCACGGCTCCTCCCTACGGCAAGGTCCTGCTGCTGGGTGCTATCGCTGCTGCCTCAGCCTTTGTTGTTACGATCCTCATCGTGGTGCTCTGTGTGGGCTGCCAGAGGTGAGAGCGTGCACGTATGACCATGCATACATGCACAGATACACACATGTATATTTGCATTTGCAGGACACTCAGTACCAATTCATTAATGTTAAAATATTCTACAAGTACCAACATCCTGCATTCAATTCTTATCAGGAAAATGTACTAAAGTATCTAGAGTAAGTATCTAAAGTAAAAGTACTTGTTCTGCAGTAAAATGCCTCCTGTGACTGATTTATTGACATTATGACATTATTACATTGTTAATACTGAGGCATCAATGGAGCCTCCTCCAAAGGGTCACAAGATAAAACTGAGGGGTCATGAGATGATTCATGTGGGAGGAAAGAAGAAAAAACAAAGTTATGCTGCACAGATCTGCATTTGTTTTTAGCATTTTTCACTAATTGTGAAGCATGAAATAAATTATTGTAAAGTCATTTTACCTGGACAGGAAATCTTGTGCTAATAATAAAACATATGGAACATAACAACTAGATCTTAACTAGATACAGATTTTTCATTAGAGGTCATCAGCCAAGAAGGCTGGAACAACTGGTTTAATCTTTAACAATCTGTCATCTGTAATCTCGTTTTATTATCTTTTCATATGATTCTAATGTAAAATCTGAAAAGTGACCAATAAAGTAAATAGAAGTAAAATTGCACTTGAGTAAATGTACTTAGTTATTCTCCGGCCGTGGCCGTGCCACATATGCAGATGCACTCTTGATGTCTCGCTCACATGTGCACAGTCATAAGATGACTCAGCCAAACATGGACAATGACTCAGACAGAAACTCTGCACGCACACAGACACACACAGACATACACACACACACACACACACACAGAAGTGCATCAGTGTAGTAAGTGTCAATCTGTATGACAGAGTGTTTGTGTTTACCACAGGAAGGGGAAGACACACAATGTCCCCGGCGAAGGTGGAAAACACCGTCTCATGGACATGGTAGGTATCAGGCAACACACTCCTCCGTGTTTTGTTTGCATTGCAGCAGAGGTAGCTGAAGCAACTCAATTCAGCAGGGAACAATATCATTCAGAGGACACCTCTTCAGTCTTAATTAGTGTTTAACCAGCTTCGTGTGTGTGTGCATCTGTGTGTACGTGTGTGTGTGTGTGTATGCGTGTGTTGTCAGGGTATACTCAGGCAGTCGAAGCTGCGGTCCATCAGTAAATCAGACACTGAGATGAACAAGATGAACTGCAATGGCAAAAGTGAGTGCATCTTTAATATATCTGCCCTGTGTTCTCTATATACAGTACCAGGCTGCTGTGAGGTGAAAACCTTGTATCTCCTTAACATCAGCTTTTCTGGAACTAAACAGCCTGCTCCCGTTTTAGCTGCATGACAAAGCAATTTTTGCATCACTGAAGGGGATATTTGTGGAATTTTCTGAACCCTAACCACATGTGCAGCATGTAATTTGTCATCTTATTTGTGAGCATGACCATCAGAAACAGTGGAGCTACAAGGTTTCCACCCAACAGCAGCCACAATATTGAAATGGCAAAAATGGAAAATCAATTTTAATTTTTTTTTTGCAGCACATCAATGTCGCGACAAGTGAATGCATAAATGGAACAATTATCCACAAATAAATTGTGGCATGTTTGGATTTAGCTTCATCCTCTAATTAAAACCAAGCTCAGAGTCCACAACGGCAACATTACCAACCCCTGATAATACAAATAAATGCCACTGCACACATTTTCTCCACATTATCAGTATCTGATGTGACCCTAAATTCCCAAAAAGACCTCTCTGCAATAAAGTTCGAGGGCAGTTAAGAGGAGAAATTTACCCTAAAACAGGATTCACACTGCGATTACAACTCAGCCTTATTCCACTGGACTGTTCAGTCTCGATTTGTGAGCATGCATCTCTCTCTTAAAGACAGAAATCACAGAGCCAAGACTAATCCTGGAGCTCCATCAATGACAGTCAACAGGGATCTGTGCTTGTGGGCACTGTGACAGTAGCCTGAGAGGGTTTGAAGAAATATAAGCATATGTCCTGCTTCATACTTGTCCTGCTTCCACTGCAGTGGACTGAAGCCAATCTGGATGCATATTCTCAAATGTCTACGTCGGTTCCCAGTTTGCTGTCAGCTCCAGATTTTCTTTCACCAGTGAGAGATTGATTCATATTCACAAATGGTGTCAGATCTGTTCAGTTCAAGGGGAGTAAACGTATGTGAATTCTGCTTTATGGTGGGCAAATACAAAAAAACCCCCCAAAAAAACATCCAGCCAGCTTGGAGGTTCTGCTGCTGCCCAGCCGCCGGTCTAACTCTGACCTTCGTTCTCAAGGCAGGCAGCTTCCCCATATCCCTTCTGGGACTGGAGAGGATGGGGAGCACACTTACTCTGAAGTGGGCCGACGCTCCTCCACCACACGTACTGACGATGCCCTCTACGCCATGGTAGGCAGAGCCGGGCAGACGGACACTCCGGCCCCTCCGGCCGTGCCTGCCAACACCCCGGCGCCGCCAGACCCAGATGGGGACGTGGAAGGAGGGCTGCCTGAACCTGAGGCCCAGGTCATGTCTCCCCCTCACCCTCCAGAGACGGCTGAGTACGCCTGTGTCAGGAAGCTGAGGAAGGCCGACAAGGCGCCCCAAAAGAGGGACAGCGGGACGGATATGGCGGAGCCACCGGCACCGCCTCCTCGTCACGCCCCGCCGTCACATCCTGCCCCTCCTCCGCCACACCCTCATAGCACAAAGTTGCCACGTAGAAATGTGGAGGCCTTTAACGTCCCATCATTCCCAAAGGTTGGTAGATTTAAATGTTTTGCATACAAACGAATTTATCTTTTTGATCTGATGGTGAAAAGGAATAGTTTGACAATTTGGGAAAAGTCCCATATTATACACTTTTGCTGTGTTTTATTTAAATAAATATGAATGTTAAATGTTGAACCACTAGAAGAGAAAACCATCTCAATGTACTTTTACATCTCCTCTCTAGGCTTCTCCCCTCCTGAGATCTAGTAAGAACAGGCTGTGAGCCAATCAGAAGAGAGGAGGCTCTGAGCCTTTCTTCTGATTGGCTGACTTTTTTCTGAGTGGTCAAATAAAAATATAGCAGATTTCAGGTAAACACTCAGAGAAACCAAATCCAGCAAGGCTGGATGGTGAGTCCGGATGGGCGGGGCTTGGGGCATGGCTGAGGGCGGTAACTGCTTTGCTGTGACATCACAAAGTTACAGGAAGTCCTGAAGACTCAGTTTCTGAATACGGGCTGTGTGCATTTCTCTGTGGACTGAGCTACTTTCACAGCATTAATATAGAACATAGACCTGCTTTATAATCAGAAAAGGCATGGAAGTCTCACTTTATACAATATGATCCCTATAATGCTTTCTCACTGAGAGTTAGATGGGAAGATTGACACCGCTCTCATGTCTGTATGATAATATATATGAAGCTAGATTAGCATAGCATAAAAACTGGAAATAGGGGGAACGAGTTAGCCTGGCTTGTCCAAAGGTAAGAAAATCCTCCTACCAACACTTCTAAAGCAACTGAAACTGGGAGTTTTGCAGCCACATGGTATGTGTCCCAACCACAGGGCTGTTAGCAATGAATGTGACCTGATTACCAAATAAAAATGTCATATATTGTGGAAAAGAGGGATACCTTTCTCACATAATGTTGGCGACCTTGATTCCACTCAGACAAAAGGTAACAGCCACACACTTCCTTTGCAATAAGCCTTGAAGGCAACACCTCAGTGGTTGGTTTTATTTGCTGAAGGAATTGAAGGAAGGAGGTGAGGGCCGGAGGGGGAGAGGAAGTTAACAGCTAAGTCGGGTCGCCAGTGGTTCTCCAGAGGTCTGCCTGGAGCAGAAGATGAGACCACACAAAGCAGAAGAGTTGATGTCTTGTACACTGGCGTCACGAGGAGTGTTTTTTTTTAAAGTCACATCGTGTGGGAGTTTGTTTGACCCATCAGGTGTGAATGGTCCCTCTGTTCTGACAGTTATGCTCAGGTTTCTCCGGGCATGTGTAACAGATTCTCCAGCGTGACATGTTAATATACATGTTGTAGTCCAGGTACAGTGATTATGATCTGGAGAGTGTTTGTCAGACTTCCCGTTGATCTGCAGTTGTAATTGTGCCAGTGTTGCAGTTTTCCTTGCACTCGGCTACATCATGTATACTGTTGTGATGCGTTAGCACTTCTGTAGAAATTTCTTTGAAGTCTGGGCAACGAGTTGTGTTTATTTGTCAAAGAGTTCTCAGAGATAGCGGGGTTTATCTGCTGTCAGCAGTGTCACCTCCTCCATATGTTCGCAGCAGAAGGAGTGTAGGCAGACTGTCTGCTTTTACTGTGGGTATAAGGCTCTGCGCTTCCCTTCCAGGTGACAGTGGGAGACCATTTGCTGCCCTGTGTGAGGTCAGCGAGGTCGCGCTATCAGCTGTGACCTGAGTTCAGTAACACGCGCGGTTCACAGGCTTACATGTGTATGCAGTCTGCTCGCAGGGCTGTTCACCACTGATTTTCTTGTGGATGACGCAACATGTTGAAACTGAGTCACCCAGAATATGAGCACATGGTTCCTCACGTTACAAGCTCCACCTTCCAGGGAAAATCTATCCAATACTGTATGAAGTCGGTCCAGCACACTTCTAATGCCAGCTCTGTGCTCCAGCACTTTTGCAATTGTAAAGTGGCTCATTTGTTTTCTGTGAGCTCTGTTAGGTCTGTTTTGAAAATGCAGTTTTTAAATTCACAGATGCTCGTTTGTCAGCATCATGCATGAACACGTGACCAGCTCTGCCCCAGATGTAATTTGTTGTTCTGTTGACAGGAAGTGATGTTTATGGGCAACGGAGAGCAGTACATCTGGAAGCCTCCAGAGGATGATGACATGCTCATGCTGCAAAATAAAGCCCTGGGCCCATTGGGTGCTCACACAGTGGAGAATATACAACCGTCTGCTGCTGCGGTGAGCGGGGACTCTTCAGCCTGTGCATCAACCTGTCTCTTGTTTTGTTACATTCTCCGCATTCCCAATGTCACCCTTTAAATTTACTATTAAGCAATTTTAATATTGGACAAAGCATTTTTACACCAGCATAATATAATGAGTCCCATTTTTGTGCAGTAATACCAGTGCATTCAAATTCAAGTCACAGTGATAAATAAATACCTGGTGATCTTTTAAAAAAAGAAGAGAATCTCTCTTCTAACCGATTAAATGAAAAAAATATATTATGTCTACTGCAATAAAAAACATTTTCCAAGTTGTAACACTATCTCTTAATTCTAGCTGAAAATTTGACGTCTCGGCTAAATTTTTTACATGTACCAAAATTGAAAAGCTTTGTTATAATTTATTACTTGTCTATATTGGTGCTATTTTCTAAAATGTAAGATTGTCATACAAAAATAATGCATTTATTACATCCATTTATTAAGAGGAACAAACTGAGGTCAGATTAAATGTCTCAAATACAAGTCAGAGTGTTTTTATTTTGGCTGAATAGCATGGAATGGAAATTCATCATTTTACACACATTTCCAATAAAATTCATCTTGACAAATGTGGTATCTTTGAAAACATTTTATCTTCACTAGAATGAGAATAATAATTTTTGGGTTTGAACAGAGAAGAGAGGAAATATGCTTATTCACTCTGTTGTTGAGAGTTAGATGAGAGGATTGATACCATTCTCATGTCTGTCCATTAAAATATGAAGGTACAGCAGCCATTTAGCTTAGCTTAGCATAAAGACTGGAGATGGGGCGAAACAGCTCGCCTAGCTCTGTCCAAAGGTAAGAAGGTCTGCCAACTCGCACCTCTTAAGATCACAAATTAACACATCATGTGTCCTTTGTTTAGGCGATTATGTGCAGGACTAATTCTTGGTGGAGAGTAGTGACTTCCACAACAAGCAACAATGCATTGTTTTTACACTTCAGTGGTTCACTCTGATCTTTTTGCTAAATTAAGATAAACATCTGTCGGCTGCAGCTCCGTAAAGGACAGATGTGAGAGTGGGGGCTCTCATGCAACTCTCAGCACGAAAGTTAATAAGTGTATTTCCCAGAATGTTGAACTCTTCATTGAAAGACTTTTTTTTACAGTCCATAATCTCAGTCATGTGTTGTTTGACTGCAGGTGGCTGAGATGTACTCGAAGGTGTGTAAACCAGGAAAGAAGAAAAGAGCTGTGCCGGGGTCTCCCCCAGCCAATCCTGGCTTCCGGACCTTGGGTCGTGGTGACCGTGACCGAGACCGGGATGGGGGGTTTAGTGTAGTGGTCAAACCCCAGACCTGGGCTCCTCAGGAGGGCAAAGCAGTTGGAGGGCCCCTTGACGACCACTGCTATGAGTCCATCGGGACAGAGGAGTGCGATCCAGCCTATGAGAACATGGAAGGTGGAGGCGGCTGGAAGCGAGAGAGGCCCCCCAACACGTGTGCCACCCTGCGGCCGAGAAGGAAGAAAACCCAGCAGCCCTTGCAGCAGCAGCAGCCCCCTCCACCGCCGCCAACACAGCAGACCCCCAAGTTACAGCACTTGCCTGCCAAAGCCCTGCTGTTGCCAGGGGAGAATCTGTACGAGAGCATCAGCGACCTGAAGCAGGGCTCCGCCACCTCCAGCACCACCACCATTTTCACTTTCAACGACGGCATGGAGATGTATGTAACAGGGCTCTGAGGCGGCAGCTGCACTGTGACCCCCTATCCTTCCAACACAAGGAGCTGAGCTAACGCCACAAGGAGTGACGGCTGAGCCCCTGTCATGCTCTCCCATACATACTGTTTACATTCAAGTCATAACATCATGCCTGTCACAGGCTCCAGAGGCCTTGGGGCAATAATGTTGACCTGTTATGACCTGGGCTGACTATAAAGTCCAATCTATCAACCTTATAAGGAATCCAAAGGTAGTGAATAATAAATGAGCACAAGACTATTGCAGAGCAATCTGTTGGTAACAGTAGCACTTCTATTTTACTGGTACATATGTGCAAAGCACAATAAAGTAAAAAGCCTAAATTCTTCCTCAATTCTAGCGGGTAAAAATAGTAATTTATCTGGTCCGAGCAGGACTTTTATTTGGGGAAAAGGCACAGCGTCGTGTGCAATCTTTTGGTAGCACTTAAGTCTGTCATGAACAGGCCTTCCCTGTAGTTGGTCAAGATGTGATTCAGGACGGAATTTAAAAGATATAAAGGAATGAATTACTAATCAAAATACTTGAAAGCTCAGGGACCAAGAGAAACAATTATGAGAGTATTATAAAGAAAAATTGCACACATTTTGCATTCCTCCTAAAGGCTTCAACTAATTTAGACCATTTTCATATTCAAAGAAAAACAACCGGATACTTCCCTCTGTCATGTTTCGTTTCATCTTACATGGACTGAACACTGTCTCCACTGCCGTCTGTAAATGAAGTGTTTTACTTTGTTGATCCTGTTTCTGCACTTTGCCTGCTACAAGTTGCATGCTAAAAAAAAGTGAAAAAAAAAAAAAAATCAAGCACTGTCATGTGGTACCTCTATATGAATGTTTTTTCTTTTCTATTGTCGTTGGTTGTTTTTTTTTTTTTTTCAGTGTGTTGCTTTATTTCTCTGTAGAGCACAAAGCCAGTTAGATGAAGGTTGTCTTTGGCTCAGTGGGACTCTGTGCAGCAGAGAGGAGTGTTAATTTTCCCTCCTCCTGCACTGTGCAACACACACACACACACACACACACACACACACACACACACACACACACTACAGATGAAACAAGACTAAAGAGAACTGCTCGAGTCCTAAAACGTGGAGACAGTCCACTCAACCGCCCCACACCCCCCCACCTCCCTCACCCCTCCCCTCTGCTCAGTCCTCACTCATATCTGTGGAGCGTTCATCTTCATAGTCCCTGCCTTGTGGTCATATGAATCTGCTTGGGTTTCACCATAGTGCAGCTCGGAAAGCTAAAGTAGAACTGATGTGTATTAGCAAATGTCATGTCTCGTCATCACTCCATCGATGAATACTCTCTCTCCTCTCTCTGTTATCAGTGTTGAAAATATTGCAGAAATGACAAAAATGTGAAGCAAAGGGTTCGATAAGCAGCAGAGGATAACATATATACACACACACACACACACACACACACACACACACACACACACACACACACTCTCACACTCACACACACACAGACACAGACACACACACAAATTACATCCAAATCCTGGACAATATGAGGATGAGTTCATTTGACCAAATATCCCCAGCAAACAATGTGATTATACTGTATGTTGATGCAACGTGTATGTACATTACAAAAGAGAAAGAATAATAAATATATCATCAGTGTCAAGAAATCTATCTTTTTCTATTACGTTTAATTGTGTTTTGGAATGACTTCTCTTGTGACACAAACTGCAAAACAGCTGCAATGTAAATTTCAGTGTATTTTGTTTGTTGTTTTTTGAAGCCATGAAGCTACGGTGTGTTTTTTTTTTTTTTCTCTTTTTTTTTTTTTGGAGAAACCCAGCTAAGTTAAATGTGGCAGCTAATGTTGTGTGTTTGCTATTCAGACTACAGGGTCTTGTACTCGAAAAGCGTGTAATTAAGTGCTAAGTGCAAAAGATTGTAATGTTTTATATCAAGATTACTATTCATGAAATGTCAGTCAAGTTTATACTTTTGTAATAAAGTGGCACTTTAAAAAATATGTTTTATCTCATAGTCTCAGTTATTAAAATGGAGAGAAAGCAGAATTCGCTGGGTGACGCTGATGATGAACTTCTTTTAAGCCTAAGAGTTCACTTTGCCATCTACTACAGAGGGAACAAAGACTCTTTTTTTAGTTTAAACCTTTTCTTCCGATCTCAAAAGCTGCCTGTAGATTTATGTCTTCAGTCCAATCAGAGGAAAGAAAAATTTTTATACTTATATTCTTTGGGTCGAATTAAAAAAAGTGTCTAATTTTCTTATATTATTTTATATCTAAGGCTACTTCTTTTGTGTACAATCTTACAACCTCATTTCACATGGAGTATCAGTGTGTATGTGCATGTGTGTGCGTGTGTGTGTGTGTCTGAGTGGCCTTCCCATGTTTCTTTTATCTGTGTGAATGTCTGCATGCACGTGCACATGTGCCAGAGTAGCGGGGTCTGCGTCTGAGTAGCTGTGGACGGGGGGGTGGGAGAAAAAAAAAAAAAAATAGGTCACCCCTTAAAACAAAAAGCTTGCAGTCAACATCGCAACCGTCTGCTGAATTTTCATTGGCGGGCTTGTCTCCATGGTAACAGGTTAACCTTGAGGCAGTAGTCACATGGGCGAGCGAGTCTTCTGCTGTCTTGGAGAATACAGCGTGTGTCGTATGACATCCGTGATCACAGTGTCACCCTCTCAGTGAGGAGCTATCTCACATAAAAAATAAAAAAAATAAAAAGAGCCCAAAACAAACGTGTAGGAGCAGGAGATACTGTAGGTGTGAGGATGATACAACATCCACAGCTAATGTGATGTGTTAATCTCACTGTGTGGAGAATGAATGACTGAATAAATACATGAATGAGGCTGTCGGATTCATTGAAGGTACATGACAGAGAAAAGACACAGGAGCGGAGAGACAGAAGAGATAATAACTGAGCATGAGGTCACAAACAGGCTGGAGAATCATGTCAATACCAACCAGTGTCTCATAAAGGGGGATCACGAGGCGTGTTTGGACTAAACAGTTAGAACACAAGAGGGAGGGAAAACTGGGAGGCTCGAGGTTTTTACTGCACAGTTTGTAACCCTGAAATGACATTGTTATCATTATCTTACATGTTTATAACTAGGCAGGTAACCACACTGGATTCTGCATCACATCATTCAGTTAAAATCATGAACCACACAAGGACGCTTCCATTTCTGCAAAACTGCCATTCATGACATTAAATCAACAGTTCAACTTGTGCAAATGGAGGTGTTTCAGGTGAGTGTGTATGCATTCTTCTGTACTGTAAAGACACACAGATTTCTCAGAGAGACACGCTATAAATCACACAGAGAGAAAGCTAGATGTGAGCTATGCTGACCCCTTCAGGTTTTGAAGTGCATCAAAGAGGGATCCAAAGTGGCTTGTGTCTGAACCCTGAGAGTCAGAGGAGCACGGAAAATATTCTTAAGTGAGCATGTGAACGTCCATGACGTCCTCACACCTTGATGATCAGTCCAGATATACAACATAATGGGCAGATGTCATATTTCCAGTGGAAGTAGAAAGAGGCAGTGATGAATGAAAACTAAATTTAATCTCCAAGATGAATGCTCATACCCTGAATTTAAGATTTACAACATACTCACTGGGCTGCTTCACCTGTGGTAAATGTGTAAACCTGCAAGATTTTGATGACAATAATTTCCTTTTGTAATATACTGTATGTTAACTATAAAACTTCTGACAACTCTTCTACTTTAGATGTGAGTTACATACATTACATTAAAAAAGTGTTTAGAGCAGAATAAAGTAGTTCATTTGTATCAGAGCATGTTCATGAGCAGAGTGCACCAGCTATTCATAAAATCCAAACCTAGTGTAATAATAGCCCCAGTTTACAACCCGTGTGTATTGACATTACATTCAAGTCGCACAGCTTCTCATCTGATTCCTCAAAAAGAAAATACCTCTGAAAAACATAGAAGGCCATTTAACAGCACTTGCTGCTATTCTGAAGCTTTTTCTATAATCTCCACACTCTCTTCTAACCATTTGAATAAAAAAAAAAAAAAATCATCTAATGCACAATAAAATAGACTTTTAACCCATTTCCTAAGTTGTGCCTCGTTCTCCTGTTGACTAAGTGGAGATCTATGAATCACTTAATTAACTACTTCTTTTTCATAGATAAGTTGCTACTGAATGTTTACTGTTGTGCAGCTAAATGAACCAAATCACAAAAGCAGCGTTAGCTTTCTAATATGAGCCGTTTAGATGAGGAGTAAAAGTAATGTTAGACTAAATAAGATATAACATCAGTCTGGTGTAATCTCATTTTAAACTGCATGAATACTGTTAATTCTAAAACACATATATGTGTGCACATAATAATAAAACAAAGTCAATCAATGATTGGCATTAAAGTTCAACATATGACTTGGCCCTTTTAAACTTTTTTAAGGCATGTGAGAATCATGACTTTACAGATGTAAGTTTGTTAGTCAGTTGGTTGGTTGATGGTTTGTTGACTTTTCCTCTAGCGCCACCATGAGGTGGACATTTTTGTCTTTTAGTGAAACATCTCAACAACCACTGCACCGATTGCTATGAATCCCTGAAGATGAACATTATCAACTTTGGCGATTCCCTTTTTCATTTTAATTGATCATTAGGGTCAATATTTTTATCTTTAAGAACTAATAAAATCCCATCAGCCTTGGCTGTATCTTGTGTTTGTGCCTTGTGTTTGAAGCTAGTTATCACTCACTAAGAACTGGATTTTTGAACAACTGGTGCAACCCAGTGCTGGGTGAAATAATTTAGTATAATCATAATAATGTTGTTGCATTATTGCACCTCAAGGTAATGGCACTGTTTCACCTCTGTGACCCTCTGAGTATGAAAATATTTATGACGAACTCTCAGTTGTAAATAGAGCAAAATATCTCTCATGCATACAACTTGACCGAGACTCATCCGTTGTATAAGAGTACAAAACTTCATGTACAGAACACAAAAAGTGAATAGAACAGTGTTTTTTGCTTGTCAATGCCTGAAGAGGATGCACGATAACAGAGGTTTTCAAGTAGTGCTTGTATTTTCTGTCAAAGATCTCACAGATGTTTGTGTCAGTATGACGGCTGCTCCGGGTCCTCCTCATCACTCCAACCATCGGACCCGTCTGTCCCAAAATACCGGTCCCCAAAGTCCCCTGAAAACACACAACAGTGGACTCAGAGCTACTGTGTATGAGTTAGGGTTAGGCGCTGAAGGAAACAATAAAATCACAACTAGAATACACATTAATAGACATTAAAAGTTAAAGCTGCAAAGGTTGGAAGTGATAGTTCACTAAAATTTTTACTTTTGTGATTGATTCACAAACAAAATAATTAATTGGTTTAACATTCTACACTAATATTCATCTTAATGTTTGCAAGTAAGGTTTAGAGACTGGTCTATCTATTATGCACATAGTGCTGTTTAGTTACAGTATCCAGAGGAGTGTTCACTTCAAATCAAAAGTGACACGAGCATAAAATTAGAATCTGCTGAGACACGAAATGAAATCTGTCAGCTTGAAACACAGATGTTTATTATCTTTTATCTGCTGCAAAGTGGATTTTTTTATTTGCTGAGGACAGCGGTATGAACTGAAAACGTCTTAAGAACTGAAGTTATAGTACATCACCTGTTATTACAATTCTTCAAAGGTTGAGAGGAAAATAAGTTCTGCTTTGAACAAAGTGTGTGACACGTGCCTTCTGATTTCACAGTACAGTTATAAATAGAGTGAGGATGTGGAGTCGTTGGCTTACCGATACCAGGAATTACATGTAAAGAATCGTCCAGACTCTTGTCCACAGCGCTGGTGATGATTTTGACCTGCGGGAAGGCGTAGGCCACAGAGTGCACCCCGAGCTCTGCCATCAACAGCGACACCAACACGATCTTATCCTCTTGCACTTCGTGATCCTGCTCAGCCACACACACATCAACAGCTGTTAATACCTGCTCGTTACCAGGAGGATAATCAGTAAGTGGAAAGCAAAGGGAAGAAATGATTTGACATTTCTCTTTGCAGAAGAGGTGCTAATCAAACCTCACCATGACAGACAAAAAAAAAAAACATGTTACTGACGAAGAGGAGAGGGGTCCTACTGTTGTCTTACTGAAGAATAATGATGTTAATCTCCACCCACCAATAGGACTCGCACTGCCATCATGGCAGCAGCGCCGGTGGAGACTGTGCTGTCCATTAGGATGACATGATCTTCACTGATGTCTTTGGGCAGACGCAGGTAATGCAGCTGGCAAGGCCAGAGAGGAGGAGACAGGTTACCATGGTTACAAAGGCAGGAAGGGTAGTTACCACGGAGACACACATCATGTGGAAGAATTAAAAAAAAAAAAAAACAAGAAAACAATCAAAAATATTTTCATCTTTTGTCTGAGGTGATTTAATTCAATGTGATTTTGAGACACGATCCAATGTTGTGAAAAGTGTCAATAAATGAGCATCTGGAGGACAGTTATGTTAAGGATATTTGGTACTAAGTGACCCATTTTATCTACCTCTGGTTCGCCTGAGTCGAGGTTGGTCTGGATGAGGATCTTGCCGATGCGAACGTCCTTGCACACGGCTCTAAGGGCGGGCTCCATGGTCTCTCCTGCCCGCAGGATGGACACACCGGTGATCTGTGGAGACGAGGCAGCGGAGCAAGCGTGATGACAGAAACACTGAGGACACACTCGACTGGAAGTTAACAAGACCTTGTAAAACAAGAACATCACTCACCCCTCTCCCGTTGTCACTACGGCCCTCGTATTCATGTCCCTGTGGAGTCTGAACGACACACGGCTGTTAGAGGATACAGAGGAGGCGTTATTTTATTACACATTTACACTTCACCCACAGATGCTGACACACAAAAGAGTAAATATATCTGTGTTATCTGTGCATGTTTTTGTTTGGATATACTGAACTTTCTCTTGTGAATGTGGGAGACTTTTCTGTAGTATATACACAACACAGCTGCTGTATTATTGCAACAAAATACACCACAAAAATGGCAGCTTGTTTGCTTTAGCACATTCATTACTAAGAATTCTTTATATGATACTTTCCAGGCAGCCAGTGGTTTCGGTTGATGTCAGCTTGCTATAAAAGTCAACTTGCAGAGACTTGAACATTGCTTGAGACAGCACAGGCTCTCCCTCACTGTGAGCGTTCAGTCACTATTTATTTGAGGTATGGGTAGGGACATTTTCATCCTCTCCCATCAGGTTAGAATTGTTTCATCATAGGATGAAGGTGATCACTCAGAACAACTTCACATTGATTTGCTGTGACTCTTCCCTCTATTGGCACAGGTGAACCCAAAACCTGCCAGAAAAACACCCCCCCCACAGCATAACCAAGCCTCAGAAGCCCCCCACCGTAGAGGCCAAGCATTCAGGCCTGCGCCGCTCTCTTGGTGTCACAACACATGCACACGCCCACTTGTGGAGAATATGGGGAAGGATGACTCATCTGACCATATCTCTGTAGACCAGTGCCTCTGGTTTTTGCACAAATGAAGTCTCAAATGTGTGTTCATCTTTGTAATGAGGGGTTTATAGACAGCAACCCAGCTATAATATCCCTCTCGGTGTAACTGTCAACAGACTGTTGTTGCAAACACAGTCTGATCACGTCCTGTATTGACACTCTCAGGCACCTGAGGAAGAGTTGCTCTTCATCAAATGTGCGCTGTCGACCTCAATGTCTGACCATATTTACTGTCGCCATAGATCTTAATGCAGATGTCACCTCAGTCACTGTTATTGAAACACCAGTCAGTGGAGCGGTCATTGTGACTGACGCTCCGGCCATCCATGTCTCAAGAATAAACCCCCTTTCAGAGTCACTTAGCTCTCTTCCTCTTGGCGTCTTGATACATAATCAGAATCAGCTGGGTCTGCTCAGCATTTAAATGCCACAAATTGTTTTATTGTATCATGCAGTACACCTGTGGAGAAGCATCTGCATTGGTTCAGTTCCTCCACTCATTTATTCAGGTTATTCATGTTACCCATCTGTAGTTTCCCACTGACGCTTGAATCTACGAATAATTACACTTTGAAAATAGCGCGAGGCTCATGTCTCTGAAGCTGATTTTGAAACTATACTGGAAGAAACTAAAACTGATGGCTGCCCGAAAGGTTGTTAATTCCACAAACATATGGTTGGCATGTAAATAAATAATATAAAGATGATTTGCATTTAATGGTCTAAAAAAATGCTACAGTCCTTCAAACCTGCAATAACTGAATTTATGGTCACTTGGGGGCAGTGGAAACAAGCTGTGAACGCATATCATCACCTTTTAAGTTGATGTGGCAGCAAACAGTTGCTTATTTACACATCCAGCAGTTTCGGAGCAACATTATCATACATTTGAATTTTAGCTCTGTTTTTGGTCTCAGCTGACTCCTGAGGGAAATATCTGCCTCTTTATCTCCTAAAAAGTGACACTGCCTTAACTAGCTAGATACTTTGTCTGTTGGCTGTTTGGTGGCTGCCTGCTACAGCCAAAACCAATAGTGATGAGAGCTGTGAGGCTGAACCAAAACAATGACCTGAAGGACGCTTTAAAACTCTGTCGAGCTGAGGGAAACTGCAGAGTCTGGTGATAGTTAAGTTGTTAATATAAAAACATTGTTCATCGCAGCTTGAATGTTCACTTTGTGATTGAAGTACCTGAGACGGTAGAAATGTAAGTGCATGTTCTATGAGAAGCCGCATTAATCTCTTTGAGTAGAAGATAAACTCGTCTCGACTGGTGTCTTTGTTCCTGCGGTAGAGCAAATATGAAATGTTTTAAAATTCATTTTGTACGCACAGTTACAAGGACACAAAGCTGTCCACGAGCACAGGCCAGTGTACCTGATGATGGTGTGCAGGCCTCTGACCTGCGGCGTACTCTCCAACACACTGAGCGTCTGGGGCAGCGGCGGCTGAGTCTGCTGAGCGGAGGCCAGGAGAGCCCTGAGACCAAGAAGAGGTGGTTCAGATCAAGAGGTTTTATACTCTTTTACTCTGCTATGCCGTTGGAGAAATGGAGCAGTCTGACTTTAGATTTAAGATGGCAGAGAGTTACCATTAAGACCAAGTCACTAAACGCAGAAAGACAGACCAGAGAGAGCGAGAAGGAGCGTACAGTAACAATTAGTGATCCAAAGCCACAGAAGGCAAAGTCAAAACATGTATCAGCATACCTGACACTGAGCTCACGCTGCATAAAGAGAGGGTAAGAGAAAGACAATGAAATGGGGTAAAAAAAAAATAGAGATAGTCAGAAGGAAAAAGGATTTTGATGATATTCTATATTGTTGTTATTGTTAGCAAATCCTATAAACATAAGTCTGTTAATGCTTTCAGATTTCCCCAACCTGGCTGTTCACGCTGCTGGAGATAAATTTAGATAAAGATTTAAAAATGGAGAACAAATATATAGTTTCATTAAAAAAAAAAAGGTTAAACAACATCCTAAAACAACTGGGCACTGTAATTTATAGCAATCATCACTCAAACAGGAGGAAACGGTGCATTTGTTGGAGACTATATTCAGCTGTGGATTTGGAGTAGTATTTTCACCAGCAGGCGGTAGATCAAAGCAAACTGGACAGTGTGTGTTCGTGATAATAAAGGAATATGTCAGCCGGTGCAACAGTGTGGCTCACTGATGCATAGGGATGGTTTCCATTAGCTGGTTCCATTTTGGATCTTGTTTCAGTTTGGTAAAGTGCCTGGATTTGTTAAGCTCAGGTGCCAATGAATCCTTTATTGAATCCTTCAATTGCAAGTTCTCTTTGATAGTTTGGCTTCTCTGTGACACTACAGGCAACTACAAAGATGACAACACCGGTGCCATATACAAACAGTGAGACATGACTGACAGACTGACTGAACAAGGTGGAAATCCATGTCTGAAATGTTCCAAAGTGCAGATACGTTTCATTGAAATCATCCAAGTGACTGAAATGTAGTATTTGCAGGTGAGTACTCACAACAACAAGGGGAATAAGAGCCTTGCTTAAATATTTATCCACCATCTAACATGTTAAAGTAAGAACTTCAAAAGGCATTTTTGACAACTTGAGAGGGGTGAGTTCTCTGCCTTGTGAGACGGTGTTGACAGTGTTACACAATAATCTGTGACCCACAGTGTCTCTTACATGCAGAAATTGATATTTGATGAAAGATAAAGTAGAATAAAATTTATTTTCCAATGTGTTGTTTTTCCTTGAACATCTACAGCGTCAGCAAGGAGCAAAAGTCATTTTCCAGCAAAAGGGAAAATGAGTGAGGAAGAGTTAATGAATGTCAGAGATAAGTGACAAATTATATGGGTTGAAAGCCCTACAGCCTTTCATCACAGCAGAATCTGTGTGGTTTAGGTTTGTACAGTGTGAAATAAGGAGAGGAAATAGGGGTTCAATGAGGGATTTAAGTTCAACAGGGATTCAGAACAGGATTCACATTCGATAAAATGCTACCGAATGCCCTCCCGAGTGTGTTTTTAATCTGCACAGAGAAATGATGAGGTTTATGACAATATGATGAAAATAGAATATCACCAGCCTTTGTTTATGTAACACATGAGCAGCTAAAGTTTGAGAAGCTCTGGTTTCATTTTAGCTTGAAGCAGGTTATTGTACAAACAGTTGGGAATTTCTCTTTCTGTCTCTATGTTACAGCTTTTGGACACATGGTGGCGCCACCCTCTGCTGTACAGTCAGCGTTTTGCCCTCTCACCTCCTCCAGCTGGCTGTGAACATGCTGGACTATAAGATCGATGGCCACCATATTCCCACCACCTTGGAGAGAAAAACAATAAAGAGACATTTGGCGGTGTCGCTGGTGTGTTTCTGTGAGAGAAAGTGATAAAAATGCCAAATGAGGAAGTCTGGCTTTCCCACCTCTCGGCACAACGATATCAGCCAGCCTCATGGTCGGCTCAATGTACTGCTCAAAGGCTGGCTTCACAAACTTGTTGTACTGCTTGATGACGCCTTCAATGTCTCGTCCACGTTCTGTGATGTCCCTGCGGAGCCGGCGGACCAGCCGAATGTCTGAGTCTGTGTCCACAAAGATTTTCATATCCAGGAGCTGCAGGTGGGAAGAGCAAACACCCCTGAACGGTTCAATGACATTCACTTCAACAAAGCAGCTGCTCAAACAATACTTGCTGGTGATTAGTTCACTCAAGAATTCTTCAAAAAAAGAAAAAAGAAAACATATTGCCTCACCTGAAGAAGCTCTTTGTCTGCAAAAGACATAATTCCTTCAAATATGATTACGCTGGCACCATACACATTTTTCTGCATAAAGGGGAGAAAAGGAAAAACCAAGAGCAGAACATAACTTCATGAACAGTCAGTTTAGTTTTTATAAGATTAAAGCTGCAGAATGTCACTCTGAGAAACATGTTTACTAGAGAAAAACATGTTTACAGAAAAAGCTGAATGCAGCTGTGTCATTTCGCTCTTCTACTTTCTTTACATGGTGCATATTTAAACGGGCTATTTGTAAGTTTTCTCTGCCGCCGAATGTGGTTTCTTGCTTGGAGCGGGTGGTGGTGATTGTCGCTTACAAAAAGGTTATCATACGTCCTCTGAGCAGAGCTTTATCTTCAGGGCCAATTGGAGGCTACAGTGAGTCACTATCGGAAAGTGGCGAGAGGGGTCGGGGGGTAGCTGGTTACTGTGCTAACTACAGGAGAAGAAAAGACAAGAGTTAACATTGGTGTTGCTTTCCATCTCTGGAGACAACTCTTGGAGAGTAAAAGAATGAAGTTTGATGCTGAGCTCACAACGTTTCTGGCAAGTAAACATCTGTTGATGCTAACGTTGGCTATGTAGCAATAGCAAAATTTACAAATAGCTCCTTTAACCTTTCCCTGAGGACCATTCTGTAAAAACCAGGCTACTTTTTTGTGATAAAACAACAACAGCTCACCCAGTCTTTCTGCCGTCCGTGCGTGGTGAAATCATACACTGGGATCTTCACACTCTTGCCTTGCTTCAGCTTCCTGAGGGTGGCAACCAGCAGCTCAAAGTCAAATGCCCCGGGATGATCGAAGTTGTAGTCATTACTTGCCGCCAGGGCCTGCTCATCTGGAGATAGAACCTGTGAAACACAGCAGATTAACATTCAGACTCACAGGATGTTACTGATAAGACATGTTTGAAGATTTGGAAGGGTGAGTTCGACATTTTTGGAAAAATGCTTTGTTGCTGAGTTACATGAAGAAGATCGATACGGCTCTCATGTCCGTGAGCTACAGCCAGCAGGTGATTAGCCTAGCTTGGTGAAACAGGTAACCTGGCTCACCCTAGAGTTCAAAAACCACCTCTAAAGCTAATTAACACATTGTATATGAAACAAAATGTGAAAACTATTTCCTCTTGGTTGCCTGGACTCGTATCGATCTTCTCATCTAACTCTTAGCAAGTAAGTGATACATATATATATATATATATATATATATTTTCTCAATCAATCGATCATTTAATCTGACAAATGTCAGAAAATAGTGAAACATGTCCATCCCAGTTTCTCTGAGTCCTCACAGTCCAAAACCCAAAGATGTTCAGTTTACAATGATATAAAACAGAGAAAAGCTGAAAGGAAAAACTGATTTTTTCTTTTTACATTTTTGCTTGAAAAATGACTTAAGCTAATATTCAATCATGAAAATAGTTAAATTATCAGAATAGAAGTTTAATTTCATTATATTCTGTTGTATATTCTGCATTAATTTCCATTTGTGGATTCACTTTTTGCTTGCATGTTGAAACTATTTAATAATTACAGAGCACAGCCAGAGAACAAGAACAGATAAAAGGGGAAAATACGGCTACAGTGTTGTAATTAAATTAGCCATAGTATCATTTATTTATATATTATAAATTCATGATAAGTTCATAAAAATGTACTTTCAGAAATTACATTGTAAAAAGTTTAAAAATACAGAGTACTTATTATTCTTATTATTACTAATATGGTGTATATTATTGTTGCTGGGAAGAAGGCGGCAGCTTTACAGCTATAGATATAAAATTGTCATGTTTATGTTTTAAAATGATCATTAAACTATTATTTTGTCCACTTGGAGGCAGCAGAAACAATTTGTGAACACAACATTGACATATCATCACATCTTAAGTTGTTATTGTGAACATGTTAGCAAACATGTTGCTTATCTACACATCCAACAGTTTAAGGGCAACATTATCTTTCATACGTGGTTGTGTTTCTTGCCGCCTGGTGAATCTAAGTCCAATATTCACTCTTCCTTTTGCTTCTGTTTTTGGTCTTCATCAAGTCCTGACAGGAAAATCTGACTTTTTAGCTGCAAAATGCTCCACTATGTTCCCCTGCTGGTCTCTGAGTGTGTCTGTCTGCTGTTTGCTGAGCAGGTAGTGGACAGTGGACAGTGGCTGCTGTGATACTATGAGAGCAGTGAGAGTGAATCAACATAAAAACAGCCAAAAACTTGTCGACCCACATCACATCGCCACATTGTTTTTAAGCGAGTGTGGGCAGCTTAAGCATTTGTCTTTAAATATTTTTAAAAAGGTTTATAAAGCTTTTATCTTCTATTATGTCATATTGTCATATCAATACAATTTCAACTCACAAACAAACTTAATTGAAGCTTATTGGACAACATACAGAAAAAAGAATTGCATGACTCTTTCCCACCTGTATACTTATATTAAAGTTTATGATTACGTTTTTTTTTTTTAACTAAGTGAAAATGTTATGTGCAGTTTGTCTCTTTTTCATGGCATTGTTACTGTTCATATCATCGTCTCTAGATCCGTCCTGAATAGATATTTGTTACCTCCTTATACATGTCTGTAGGTGCACACTGTAGGAGGTATATCCTATATACACCAAACATTCACACTGTAATTTGCAGGCTGTAATCTAAAGTGTTACCAGAGCCGCGTATTAACTCAACCCTGTGACAGATTGCTTTGAGGTTCTGTCATTAATTGAAATCCTGCTTTTCAAATTAACGAATCATTCGACCCGAAAATGATGATATATTCCTACAATGAGGCCATAGATAATTGGTAAGAATCAAATAAAATAAGACAAATAAAAAAAAAAAAAAGAAGACTAAAACGCATGACTCTCACCTTGTAGAAAGAATCCATAGACAACAGCACAACCCACGGCACATCCAGAGCCTCAATGATCTTATTGGCCACGGTGGTCTTCCCTGAGGCACTGCCCCCACACAACCCTGCAGATCCACACACAGAGCCACACATTTCAAAGGCCCATTATGTTTGTTTTTCAGAGTGTGTCTAATGTTGTCTGGCGGTATGCATGTGCAATCGCAGTAAAGTGTTTATGGGTATAATAAGACAGAGTGGGACACAAGAACAGGCTCTGCAGCTCAGAGCCACAACTCTACATGAAGGTAGTGAAAGAAGAAAGTAAAAACATCATCATCATCTGTCGTACCGATGACAAAGGCCTCTTTTGACTGAGCTCCGTGCTCGTCATACCAGGGAGGTCGGCCAGCGGTGTAGATGGTGCGTGTGCCTGTGCGGAGCAGAGGAGGCTCAGTTTTACTCAGCAAGGTAGTGCTCTTCCTGCGAGGAGCCCCGGAGGGGGGCAGCAGCCGGTCCAAAGAGTCCTCCCCACTCCCACTGCAAAACAGCAAACAGCAGGACAGGTTACAGCCTGAACACACAGAGGAGTCTCTCACCGCGCTCCTCGACGCAGCCAAAGTGTATGAAAACAGAGCAGCTTAGTGTAGTGGAGCACAGAATAAAGCTGAAATGATTAGGTGATTAATTGATCAGTTGATTGACAGAAAAATAATACGCAACTGTAGATTATCGATTAATCATAAAAGTTATTTTTCAAGCTGTTCAACTGTTGGAATTTGCTGTTTTTCTTCATCTTACATGACAGTAAACTTAACATCTTTAGGTTGTGGACAAAGTTTAGTTGGACAAAACAAGCAATGTTTTATAGCAACAATTTATAGATAATTTTATAGAATAATCAATTAATGAAAAAGAGTCAATAGTTTCAACCCCAGTGCAAAACAATACAAGACAAAAATGATTCTGAGTAATTCCACCTAACAAGAATCAAGCATCTAAATTAGAGTAGCAAAAGTTTTTGTCATATCTGTTATATTATATACAATCTGTATGACAGGGGCCTCACAATCATGTAAGAAAAAATACAAAGACAACAAAACATATATTCTTCTTATATTTTATATGTGTGTATAAATGAAAAGGACATTTAAGCATTAAAATAAATGTATTCAGAAGAAAGAGATGCAACATATTTCAGTCTGACTGATCTTTTTCATGACAAACAGCACTGCAGGAAGCAGATAAACAATCTGTTGAGATGCAACTTCAACCTTAAACCTGCAGAGCAACAGGGAAACATTTTTGTCCAGTTACACAAACGCAAAGTTGTGTGTGACTGTTGAGCTGCTAAACCTGCTGTGAAGTCAAACCCAGCTGCTCAGGAATAAAAACTCACTACTTGATGGTTTCTACTGTTTTTACTGGTTTGTAAAGGAAGCCAGATGTAGTGGTGGAATTAATTTACTGAAGTATTTTCCTGTACAAATTTGAGGTACTTGTAGTTTACTTGAGTAATTCCATTTTACACCAATTACTCTACTACATGTATCTGACAGCTGCAGATACTAATTAAGATTTTACATCCAAAACATAAGAAATACAGTTTGATTGGGCTTCAGTGCTTCAGTGTGCCTTGGTATTGATTGAACAAGTCTCTGAACTCTACTGGAGGGATGAAACACCATTCTTCCAAAAGCTTTTCCCTCACTTGGTGTTTTGATGACGGTGATATTGAGCGATGTCTAACATGTCGGGTGTCAAAATCTCCCATAGGGTTGAGATCTGGTGACTGTGACGGCCATAGCAAAAAATTCCCAAACTTTCTATTGACTTGCAGTGACCTTTCCCTCCACAGGGACAAGTGGGGCCAAGCAATGTAAGATTTTCACTGAAGTTATTTTACTTGTAATGAAGTATTCTTTCTTTTAAGTAAAACTATTGGTAATTTTACTAAAGTAAACAATCTGAGTACCTCTTACACCACTGCCTGCACTGTGTTAACGCTGCTGTATGATATTCTAACCTTAGATTACTTAGATCACTGTAATTAAGATTAGACTCTCACACCCCTGTTTACTATGTAACACACTAAAGTCAGCTTAGCTCTTGCGTCACACTCTCTGAGGACACATTGAGCGACTCCTGCATTTCCACTGGCAGCAATTAGAAATTGAATTAGTCTCTCTGCTCGTTTCACGCGAGACACAACTACATACATGCACACAAAACGGGACAAGGCATAAATGGAAGAGAGGACTAATGAATGTTTGTTGCGTATTCAGCTGATGCAGTTTCAAGTGCTTGTTCAGTAATGATACACTGCAGGCAACCCTCTGAGACTGAGCACAAACAAAACACACCAAAACCCCTGCAAACTAACCTAGATCCTGCACTTCCTCTGACCTCTCAACAAACCCTGTTTAGAGACTATTTATGGCTCACACACACACACAAACACACATCCGTGGTGTGTATGGGAACTTTGTGAGGGGAACACTGGCATCCCGCCTGCACTGAGAGAAAACAGCAGCGCACACAGTCACATCTTACCTGCGGTCAGACCTCAGGGACCAACAGCCAGAGATCCTGGCTCCTGTACAGTCCAGCATAGTCATGTCTGCTTCAGACGACAACCTTCTACCCTCCAGCTCGTCTGTCACCGTGGCAACCTCGCCAAAACAACAGCCCTCAACGTAGTAACACCGGCCGAAGTCGTAAACGTGTGTGCAAATTACAGCCGTTTGTGCTTTCACTCCATCTGTACCTAACAGTCAAAACAAATCTGACCTCCTCTCATCTCGCCATGCTACTGATCATGTGTCCTCCTTTCTCTCCGTCCCCCTCATTCTGTGATTGTGTGTGTGTGTGAGTGTGTGTGTGTGTGGGACAGACACTAAGAGGATCAATGTAACACTGACAGCAAAGAGCCGCTTGGCTGGTATTAATAGATGCTCCTGTGAGCGAGTACAGGACGGATGTCTTTTGCTGATCCTTCCTCTCAGTTCACTGAATGTGATCCAGCAGAGTCATGACAACACTAAAACACCACACAGACATACACACTACAATACAGGCCTATACTCATGTCCTGACAGGGAATACACCTGGGACAATTGTGAAAACTGCCCATCAAAGTTTCCCAGAAGCCAAGATGAAGTCTTCAGGTGTCTTGTTTTAACTTGTTGTTCCGTTTACAATGATATAAAACAGAAAAGCTGGAATCACATAATGTCGAGCATCGTTCCATGAAAAAAAAAGATTAAACTATTATCTTTTAGTTAAATAGTGGACGATTCTTTTTCTGTTGATAGACATATCAATTAATCGACTAATCGTTTCAGATTTAGTAAGCTGTATCTGTTCCTGGTCTGGAGGCTGCCTTTTCTTAACTTGTCTGAGCAGAGTGAAACTGCAGTTCTTAACATTGATTGTTGCGCAATTCTTTTCTTCTAGTCAACAGAAGCGAAGTCAAATTTATTTTTATAGGATTCAAGTCTCAAACTCGCCTAAAATGGCTTTACAATCTGTACCACGTACAACACCCTCTAATCTTAGACTCTCAGCTTGGATAAAGAAAAAAGTAGCAGAACTTCATTATAAAAATCCATTATAAGTAAAGGTTCTGCATTCAAAACTTTACCCAAGTAAAAGTTTTTCTAATTCTGACAAAGCGATGTGCTGTCTGATGGTTTAATCTAGAGCTGAAATGATGGACAAAAACATAAATCAGGAACTATCTTGATAACTGTCAATGAAAACAGTCCCTAATTCAGGCTTCTCAAATGAGATGATTTTCTACTTTACTCTGTTATTTTATTATAAACGTTTGGATTTAAGACATTTGCAGACCCCACTCAGACATCAAGTCCTTACTTAAGTACAGTTTTGACATTTCAGAGAGAAATATCCATTACATTTATTTGACAGCTATAGTTACCTGACAGATTAAGATGTTACATACAAAACTTATGATCATCTTATGATACTTTATGATAGATTTAACCAGCTAACATTAAATAAATAAGTCAAATGTAGCCCCACCTCAACAAATGGCACCAGGAAAGCACTGCCTTCATATTAATGCATCAATAATGATCTGATAATATAATAATCCTGGATTATTAACATTGATAACATTGGTCATTCTGCTGCATAAAAAGTATTTTTTATTTTGATACTTTTAGTATATTTTGTTGAAAATACTATGTATTTTTACTATAACATTTTGAATTTAACCCATTTACTTGCAATGGAGTGTTTTTATAATGTAGTATGAAGTAGTTGGTTTAAATACTTCTTCCACCACTGTACTTGTATAAATGTACATTTCACCACAGCCTGGGAAATATCAAGAGAAGATTAAAGGTTGAGAAATCCAATTTTTACAAATTTTTAAATTATTTCAAATTTAAAGTATAATTAAATAATTAAGTATAATTCAAAGTATAGACTGTATAAAACGGACAAAATACCCTAAAAATCCCCATGGTCTCTGAACACAACAATGAATACTACAGACTAAAAACTGAAAATACTGTAAGTGTTGTTATTACAGGGATATTCTAGTGGTTTCTCATTAGGGAGCCTGTGACGCACAAGCTCGCCTACTCCTGGAAAGCTTCGTGTTTTAACGCATTTTATGCATCTACATTCACCATCCAGTCACTTTATCGTATAATTAATGAAAACATACTAACAGAGAGGGGATTTAAATGAATAGTATTAACGTTAGAGACGAAACACGTCGGATATCTTTGCTCTGTATAGAGGAGGAGGGGGAGTCAGTGTGGTTAGCGCTACATTACAGGACCAACGAGCTGCTGCAGACTAAAAAATGTTTTAAAAAATCACAAATTATTTCTGTTTAGAGAATTGAACACTCAGTTTCATGTACCTGTCCGAGCGGGACGACATTATTTTCCCGCACTCCGTCTCCATGGGGATCTTGCGACCTCGGAGCCGGCATCGGCTGGTTAAAGCCATGGATGGATTCCGTCTCAACCGTGCGGTGGGATTGTGGGTAATGTAGTTTATCATCACGTGCTTCAACACAGCTGCTCTTTCAAGGGTAATGCACACATTTCTGACCTTTAGGTGGACATTTGCAAAAAATATAGAAATAAATAAAGGCAATGATGTTTTTATTCATTTCTCAGTTCTTTTTTTTCTGACATTTAAAAAAGTTTCAGAGAGAGAGACAGAGAGAACAAGGCAGAGGCAGTAACAGAGGAATAGTTATTGTAATCGATCACACAACAGAGCAAGAAAATGACAAAACAGATTGTCATGGTGCTTTTTCATCACAGTTCATAGTCAGTCCATGAAGATTGTGTCTGTTCATCGTGCAGATGGGGAATGAAAAGCTGCCAACTATTGTTTAATATCACAATTCATGATATCACTCTTCATTGGAATTCTTTTTTTTTTTCCACAGATCTGATTCACATATTTGAGGTTTTTTTTTATCATATATTCCATGATTCCACAGCGTCCACAGGCTTCTTTCAGCAATCTGGCTATGACACCTTTCCAAAGGAACCTGCAAAAGAGAGAAAGATGAATACAAAAGTTCAGCATTTTGGGGAAATATGCTTATTGGTTTTCTGGCAGACAGTCAGATAAGAGGATCAATAAGCACTCTTGTGTCTGTCTGGAAGCAGCTAGCCTAGCTTTGTGCAAAAATAAAAAATATGCATCTACCAGCTACCCTAAAGTTCACTAATCAACATGTTGTCAAGAGCTGAAGTCGTAATGTTTCATCCAGACTAGCTTCTGTTCAACCAACTTCTGTAACTGTCATTCAGGATTTCTTTCTTCTGTCTTTCTGAATAAATTAAGCTCCTGAGGGTTATTTTCCATATTCTATTCTATTCTATTCTATTCTATTCTATTCTATTCTATTCTAAAGACCGTTAGAAAACATAAATAATGAATAAACAACAATATATTGTATGTTATCTAAACATATGACACAAACCATGACATGTTGAGAAAGGCTCTGTTCCAAGGCTGGTATGATCTTTCAATTTTTAATTTGGATTTTTGCAGTTTTACAGGGGGTTATATGTCAGGAGAATTTTTGACTCTGAGCAGTTACTAGGCAACCAGCAGAGACCCCAGGAAGTTCCTGGTCCCAGCCAAGAAATAGTCCCAGAAATAACCACCCATAAAACAAAGTTAAACAAAGAAAGTTCAAACATCTTAATTAGTGAGCTTGAATGATGGTAGTGTTTTTTTCAGATGAGCTGTTTCCCCTGTTTCCAGTCTGAAGCTCCATGTTTACCATACAGACATGAGACTGGTATCAATCTTCACATTTAACTCTTGGCCAGAAGGTGAATAAGTATATTTCACAAAATGTTGAAGGATTATTCTCTAGGCAATGTTTGCAAATGGAGAGGTAAAAACTAAAAACACACACACCCTCACCTCTGCTGAGCAGCTGCAGGTTGCGTCCCTCCTCCTGCACCTGAAGCTGCAGCACCTGTTGCAGCAGCTCCTGTCGAAGTGTCTCTTGCACTAATCCCATCCTCTCCAGCTTCTCCCCATTGAGACGCAGCAGTGCACGGCCTGTGAGGTGAAAGCAGAGGGATCAAAAATCCTGTTTCACCTTTGAATTGCAATTCTTGAATCATCATGTGTTCTGGTTATCTTAGCGTTGGGACCTGTGATGGCGTGGTGGGAGAACGCCTCCACGTAGGTCAGGTAGTTGTGTGGACAGTGTTTCTTCAGCCATTTACAAACATCTTGTTGTGACCAGAGCACGACGGGGCGGATCAGGCTGGGCTGTGTCGGGCTGGTGTGATATATCCCATAGCTGTCGCTTGAACGGTACTGCAGCCAGACAGACATACGGATAAATACAGAGAAGACTGATATGCATTACAGAACTAGTTTGACTTTTTGAGAAATGTAATTATTCGCATTCTTGCCAGGAGTTCGATTATAAGACGGATACCACTACTATGCCTGAGCCTTAACCTGACCTTGGCAGGAACTGTGGCATTAAAAATCCCTCATCTATATATGATCAGATCAATAAACACATGGTTTTTCTTCAGTGTACGTTATGTGCGATCTCTGCAAACACTGCTGCTGAGTTACAAGTCTTCTATGAAGCTCGTACGGTGACAATTCAGTATCAAATACTTCCAGACAAACAGGCTAAGTTACAGAAATATGAACAAATATGGGCCTGCTGTACATGAGAAACTGACAAGATACATGAGAAAGAACAGGTTTCAAACGCATTAAAGCATGCAGAGATGATCATGACTATATGTGCACACAGATCAAACACTGAGTAAAGGAAGATTAGCGAACATGCAGCAGCAGCAGCAGCAGCAGCTCCTACAACCGCACAGACAGAGGAGCTGCAGGCCAGTGTGATCTGGAGATGCAGCTCTTTAATCTTAAAGATGTGCAGGATGTAAAATTGTGGAAGGACTAATCAAACTGGGCCTTTGATCAGTCAATCAGCTTTAAAAATTCAGCAGGTTCAGCGTTTCTCCAACTCAGAATTTCTCAGATGTGAGAAAGAGGTGCCTCAAAAAAAGAAGAAAAAAAAAAAAGGGCTGGCTTACATTTAAGAGAGAGTGAAGATTTGTGCTAGAAGTCTGCCTAATACATATGAGTCTGCTGATAACTCTATCTGCTGCAGAGTGACATGTTACCGTTTAATCAATGCAGAAAACGCTCCAGCTAAGAAAGATATTCGTTCTTAAAATATGGTTTTTATATGTATATTTCTAATGCAGCTTAGAGTCTCTTCTCAGGCTACTTTTTTAAATTCTGTGCATTATATATTATAATAAGTTGTATTTAATGCTAATTGTGTTCATAATCTATTAAATATCTTTATATCTAAAACTCATTTCCCTGATAAAAAGAAATGCCAGATTGATGTATGTATATTCTTATGTGGCTTACAATCTAACATGTTTATTATCAGATCCTCTGCTACGAATAATTCCTACAAATGATCCATCTGACAAAGACCCATTCAGAGTGACAGAGTGTTGGTTCCTTTACAAGTTGAATCAACTGTATTTTTCTTTTTTGTGTCCTGGCTGTCCTTCAATCCACCATGGTCGTACAGTTTTTGCTTTTTATCTTTAGACTTCCTGCTCGAAACCTGAAGAGCACAAGATCTCCTTTCATTTTACTTTCATCCCAGTGACACACTCCCTTTGTTTGTTGTGAACACAGTATTTATCACTTCACACCCTCACTTTTGTAGCACTTAGTGTTATAACTTGACTGGTGATAGGTTCACTCCTAATATCTTGCACTGTGGCCATTAGTGGGTCTTTGTGTAGATACATGTATTCTGAATTATAACACAAAGGACTGCCGCCTCTCATACCGTGTAGTAGCAAATCCAAGTCATTTTAATGTAGTTGTAATGTTGCTGACATGTTTAATATGGATATAAAGATTTTCCTAAATTCATCAATAATAGATTGTTTTCAACACGTCAAAGAGGCTGTGTTCAGAGTGCAATACTGTCACCAACATCCCATATATTTCTCCACTTCTACAAAGGCCGCAAATAATTATTTTCATTATTACTTAGCCTCACAACTATTTTGTAAATTAAGTTATTAATTGTTTGGCTGCTACAATGTCAGAAAAATCAAAAATCAAAAAAGTAGTTGCAAATCTTTTTTCAATCTTGTTTAGTGTCTACAGTGGCATTTGGGGGATAAATGATGGGGATAGAAAAATGACAGAGGGATTATAATGAGTGTTTACTGTTTTTTTTCTCATGTACAATGTGGAAGAGAGGAGACTGGACGAGTGGATAAGAGTAAAACGTGTAGAAAAAAAGAGTAAATACAACTAATTGAAGGAGAAAAGAACGCTGAACTGTGGAGTGAAAATACTTTACACATGTTCCAGTGCAGCACATTCTTCAAACACTGATTAAGTTTGTGTTCTTCAAGACAAAAATAAACCGACCACTACATTATGGGCATCCAAGAAGATTGAAGCGAACAAACAATGCAGTGTATACAACTCTGTTATCAGCCCAGTCCAGTTCTATGTTTGCAGCTTTAGCTTCAGCTCATAACCGCCTTTTAAAGAGCCTTTCATGGAGTGAAGACAAAGGCGTGGACTCTCTGACTTGTAACCAAGGGCTTTAAATGAGGCCAGTTTACAGCACAAATGGATTGTCTCCGTTGACGGCAATGACTGTGCGAGCACACAATGCTGTATCAGATAACAAAGTGAATATCAACTAAAAGATTTAATTTAAACAGAAACAGAATCTCCACTGGAAGTGGATGTGACAGCGCTTCACATAAAAAGATCTATAAAAGAAGGCGTCGCATAATGTTTATTAACCTGCAACAACAATCACAGGCTGCATACCATCAAATTAAATTCCATTTCTTTCTGCTCTCAGTCAACAAACACAGTGGTGCTGCAGCATACTGGAGTGTTGACGGACTTGTGCTATTTAAAGCTCTGGTAAAAGGATGTTGGAGGCCACAAACCCGCTGGGGGAGAAAGCAGCGTCCATTCTCTGCTAACAAAGTGCCCATCTGCAACAATGGATGGTGACTGGCTGCATTTTTCAGAGTACAAATCTTTTCTATCAGATTTTTCTGTACAGAAATCTGTCAGAAAAGTTAGTGAACGCCAGTGAGGATCGTTTGCATGTATACTCATGTTGATAAGACGACAAGGAAAGGATTTGTTTTAATGACTTCTTAAGTAGACATTAGATTTGTTTTGTATCTGCATGACTTGTGTGTAGAAATGCAGTGGGACTGATAATGAAAAGGAAACGTAACACTACCAATTTCTTGCTATTGTCGGGCATCTTTAATGATCTATTACAAATAATGGAACCAGTTTGGATTAATCAAAGTAAGGATTAATTCAAACCGAATTCATGTACTTGGTGATTCTGATGTTTAAATCCGAACTGAAATCTGAATTCCCCTCAGGTTTCGTGCATCGAAATGTAAATGACGATACTGTTGTGAATATTTTAGCATTTTTTTCCACATAATTTCAGAAAAAGTTCTTTTGCATGCACCTCCTCACTACTGTGTATGTGGTGCATTGCAATGTCTCCGCACAGATGTCCGCGGTGCACCGAGCCAAATGGGGGATTCATGAACTTTGACCTGATTTGCACTGAACTATGTACGCAGCCAACGGCTGCTGAACTCTTCTTGGTCTGAAAGATGGACCAATCAGCCGACTTGTGCGTCTGAATTTCCAGAACTGCACAATAACGAATTGGCCACATATCAAGACAACACAAAATAGATATTCATTTCAGACAAATATCAGAGTTCAGATACAACAACCAGGCTTGCTACAAGAACACTGCTTGAGTCTCTAAGAAACTAGTCATCTACTGTTAGCATTGTAGTTAAAGTGGCACCATTTAATACAGCCCCACCAGGGGTTTTGTAGTGGTAAATATTGTGCCAACCAACGCAAAGCATGGAGCGCAAGCCTTGTTTTTAAGGCTCAATGTGAAAATGCTTTTAGTGATTTAGTCTAGCTAGCATTAGCTGTCTCTCTTTGGGTCATGGGTCCAGTTGTGTTGATGGTAAATGTCTGACCAGACTATTAAAACTCACAGCAAATGGTCGCCCTGTAACCTCACCACTCTGTATGTTATCATAGGAGGTAATAAAATGAAAGATGGGACTAAGCATCAGATTACAACACTGGCTGCACCGCTGGTTAACTGCTAGTGTGGCTGTTAGAATATGAGTTATATTACAGTCTACTTTTACTGCCCGCCACACAGATCAATCAAATGACCAGTACCAACATTGTCAGTCGGTAATTACAGTTTTGACCCAGAATGCTGAAATCTCAGCTAAAATTGATTCTAATTCAGTTTGAGTTGAAGCAACACTGCTGTTACTTCTTGCACAGCACCATCATGCTTAATTACAAAAGAACAGTGCTCTCTACTAGGAAAAAAACATAGAAAACCTGGGGGGTTATCATACTACATCAGTCCAGGAACCAGGTGTGCTGATGAACATGTTGAGGTGATGCAGGTGTTCAGTACCTGCAGGGACTCTGTGCCCGGCTGCTGCAGCAGCTTCACTGTCCTGCCTCCCGCTGTTTTCTGTCCTCGCCCGTCATGCCAGGTTAGATTCCCACCTGTCCGTCTACTCAACTGGTGCTTGAAGTCCTCAGGCAGAGCCCTGTACTCCACAGCTGGCCTGCAGAAACTGAAACTGGATGCCGCTGGAGAGATGAAAGCATCAAGTTCAACGATTAAACAGCCAGGCCTAACTATAATCACTGATGATGTAAAAACAGCATGAAACTTATTTGCTCTGCAAAAACCTCCTTCCCTCTGCGTGACTTGAAAACAAAAGCTAGAGTTGAACCCAACCAGACACCCTGCCATTCTGGGATGATCTCATTATGAAGTATCTGCTCGTACCTGCTCTAACTAAACTGAGAAGGCATGAGGCAATGTTCAAAGTTATTTTAGCCTGGACAAGCTCCTGGGTGATTCCTGGAAGTCAGTGTTCAGGTGTAACTATTACTTTGTGCAGACCTTGTAGGTGAATGTTGGAGCTGTTAGACGAGCCACTTTCTCATCATTATGAAGAGGCCTGTAGGCAGAAATCCAAGCCCACTCAACAGCAGGTGGCTTCCCAACACCCAGTAATTAAAGAAAGTGTGCAACTACAGTAAACACACTGTTACTGGCACAGATTCTGGCAGAAAGCCATGGGTCATTACTGATTCATGTGCCAGATTGGAAGGATTTTCTTGCTGTGTTTGAAGCTCTGCAGATGTGTTTGTGTGTGCGTAACGTGCACGTTCAATATCTTAAATTGACTAAGAGAATTTGAAAAGAGGACAGAATGAGAGGCTGACACGGGGGACGAGGGTTTGAAGAGATGAAAGAGTGTCTTTTGGTTTTTCTAGCTTTGTGCCTTTTTTTTCTGTCATTCATCATCTCCCGCTGAGAGTGGAGCAAAGCCAAGTCCCGCAATCATCAAGGCAAACCAGCAGCATCGGATTATTATGAATAAAACTCTATATGCAATTTTTTGCGTCTTTGAGGTGTAACCTCACGACTGTGCACATGTGAACCCTCCTTTCAGTGTTATTACTCCCCCAGGCTGCTGCTGTAAACACAAATGTGCCTCTTTCAGAGATTGAATACGGTTAATTAAAACCACTTGTCAGACTGAGATTTTACCTCCTTTAGTTTTGCACGTCTATGGGAGGAAAAAGTCCTCATTAACTAAGACATATACTGCCAGCACTGCATAGGAAAACACTTTCATGAACCAAAATCTTACTAAATGTGCTCTGAAGAGCCTCCAGCAATATGCTTCACTTTATATACTGGTTCAATCTAAATTGTAGATTAAAGCTCATGTTGGTAGTGTTGGAGGATTTGTGCCACAAAAAGCAACAACCTTCACCTGGTTGAGATGCCAGATACTAAAATCTCTTTAAAGAAATTTACAGGACTGGTAAGGGGAAATTTGTGGATGAAGAGTAACTCTAAAAAACTGAGGACAACCGTCAGACCATCAAAGTGGTGATGCTGGCATCCTCCAGTGAGCTGTCCGTTTCAGCACCAGCTCACTGTCCACCAGCAGACCACCCTGCCTCCCCCTGCTGTTTCTTCAAAACACCGTAGTGCTCCTACAATGTCCAATGAGTTAAAAGTTGCCATACTGTTCCGTCATACTGTATCTTATTCCGGATGGTGTTGGGTAGATTGAATGACGTTGGCGGCGTTTTTAGCTGTTGATCTAATGTTTTTACCCCATGTTCATACTGAGATGACAGTACAGCAGGCGTATTGTAACCAGACGCGACCCCCAAAACACCTGGCAAACCGGTTTCGCAAGTATTGAGTGTATCTAACGAACTCATGGCTTCAGCTGAAGTTTGATCCTATTTCAAAGAAAACTTCCAAAGAATTTAACGAAATTTAAACAACAGAAAGCTGCCTACCGTCCACAGCCATGGTGTTTCTGTGCCGTAGTGGATCAAATCAAAGTCTGCCCATCATAGCCTCTGGTGACGGACACACAGGCTGCGGCGGGTCGTGCGCCCAACTCCCCTCCTCTCCGCGCTGTGTCTAGCGACAAAAGTTTGAGCGAGGTCTGTCAGGACGAAGCAGGCTCCACATCCTCGCAGAGGACCCGCTGGTCTGACGGGGGAAATGCCTTAAAACCAGCTCACGTCGCCCACGGTGTCGTTCGCTGCTGCTGCTGGTGTCTGTGTGCTGAAGTTGTTGACAGACAGACAGGAATGTCGCCGAGCAGCTGGATGACTGGTTCCGCTTGCTCGTACAGGCGCGAGAGTGCGTGCGTGCGCGCGTGCTGCGTGTATTTGTGTGTGGTTTCTATCTGTGTCGTGAGAATCAGACACGCGGCTTTTTCTCAAGAGCCTGCATGAGCGCAGTGAGCTCAAAGTGCAGCCCCGGGCCCTGTAATTAACTCAGCCAGTGGAGACTGAAAAAAAGCCGGATGAAAAGGCTTCTCATCACTGCTGCATCCAACATAAGGAATTCCCCTTTGCCTTTTCTTAAAGAAAGGGAGCTCTGTGCGCGCCTGTGGGCAATGGGCCCTCTCTGTGATGGACCCTCTATGTGGGGTTTGTCCAGAAGAGCTGCAGGACATCAGGGCAGATATCAGAGAGCACTGTTCCTGCTCCCACCTGCCCATAAAGCCACTTCATTGATCACATCTGCTGTTGGATAGCTGTGGATGAGGTGATCTTTGCCAAACACAACCACAACCAATCATAATCAAAAAAGCATTAACTGTTGTCACTTCATTCCCTTTCTTGTTTGCAAGTAACAACTTGCATTTATTTTTAGCTTTATTTAATTTTTATTGTTTTGATTTAATGTCATGTCTTCCACCATTGGGTTGTGCTTATAAGATCAGATATGGAGGGCTGAACATAAAAGATGAATACATTCACATACAGTCAACATACAGCCAAATTACATATTTTATTGATTTTTGAAGCCAAAAGAAGTAAATACAAACCCTGCAGTAAACAAACATTAAACATCAGCCTTTGTTTAAATGTTAATGCAGTTACTTTTATGTCATTAACTTAAAAAAAAAAAACATATGGTGCCCAAATTTTTGTTTTCTGAACAGCTGTGGGTCTTTTCAAAGTTAGTTCATGCACAAAAAAGCTCTCACATGTCCCAGAGTCCACTCTTTGGTTTAAGGTTTAAAAATGACTGAATTATTACACTTCAAGTGTTAAGGTATTACCTCTGCAACAATTCCAGAGTTGCTCCTAGTTCTGGTGGATAACTGATGTTGAGGCAGTAGTGTGTTGCAAACATCAGCACAAGGCCTTTGCCAAAATTGGGAACACTGACATCCCTGATGGTCTGGTTTATTACAATCATGAAGTGTCCAGCTGTCAGGGGAGACTTGCCTATGGTACACAACAGAGGAAAAAGTCACAATTAAAGTAAAAAGAACAGCATCATCATCAACTAACATCATGACCATCAAAAGCCATAGTCAACTACTGTAAAAATATTTCGTCATTAATTGGCTTACATGTTTGCACAATATCGAGAAACCACTCATATCCAAATTTGACCTTAACTTAATTTTCCACTCAATATGCTAAAATATACTTAATGGGATTAAACGTAATACTGTTTTGAAATGTTAAAATATTTGGTGCACATGGTTTATTTAGTTTATTTATTTTTACTGGTAGTCCCATGGCGAATTATGCAATCAGTGAACTCAACGATGCATGGTGTGCTTAGAAGCTGATCACCTTCAGATGGCAGACACATTTCATCAGCTGTCAGGAACAACTTGCCCTGCTCTTCACTGAAATTGTTCAAAAGCAGCGCAGGAAACCAGGGAAGATCAGGATCTAGATGCTTTGCTTTGATAGCTAAGGTTTCCCCCTCATCATGTTGTCAACTCTTCAACTTCTTGGTAAGAGAGTCATAACCACTACCTACAACTTTATCTTCAATAACATGACAGAGGATAGCTTCAAACAATCTTCCTGGCAATTTCACTAAGATGTTTCTTCCCTGGTCTAGGGCAGATGGTTCAATGGTCTCCCCTACAATCAGGTCAATCAGTTCATGTCTTTCACATCCTGTTGACTGCTCTTTGTTTTTGAGCTTCCTAGTAATCTCTGATGGCAAGTGCCAGTTGTTGTCCACTTGAGTGTGTCAATGAGAGGTTGGGAGTGCGCTTGAGCTTGATGTAGACAGCAGAGAGCTGGAATTGTCCGCACAGTATTCCCCTGTAGAGGGCACACGAAAGTATTTAGCAATACTGATTCAATACATTTTCACATTCACAATCGGCCCTAAACATAATTAAAACAGTATTTCTACAACACCAACAACATTGTTGACAGAGACTGGCTTGTTTTTTTTGTCTCTGTTTAAGCATCAGCTATACCAGATGTACTGTAGATCTTATCATGCAACCCATAAACCTCTATTAAACCTGGTCACAGAGCTCAGTTAAATGATTTATCATCTGGCTGGTTGATGCATACACATGGTGCACCAAGATGGTTTTTAGTAGGTGGAGAAGTAGTCTACTTTCTTAGTGATGTAGGGTAGTACACAAAAAAAAAAAGAGTTCATTCCATAACAACTCACCTAAGACCTCGAAGTTAATGACCTGTTCTGCCTTGAAGTGCCTTGAGATAACGTTGTGATTCGACGTTAGGAATAGAATTTACTGTCTTGGATTTTCTTGAAAAGAAACATCATGGAGGCTTCTGTTAAATCCATTCATGGGACCTGGCAAGACCCTATAGCTCTACTTCAAATACTGTTTTAGTTATCAATTTTGAAGTTTGGCCCTCGGAGCAAAATTTCATCATTTTTGTGAGTCTTTGCAAGCCTCACCAATCACTTATTTTGCACTGGACTATGATGAAATTTGTACTGAATATCCAAGAAACCCTAAGGATAATTTGCAAACATGTATTCATGTAAATAGTTGTTGCTTAATGGTTTTATTTCCTGAACGCACAATCTTTAATTTTCAAAAAATAATATTTCCCTTTTTTGCAACCAAAGTTTGATGCTTCGTAGTATTAGATTTTCACTTCTAGATGTTACTTGTTCCTGCATAAAAAAGAGTGCTACAGATCTTGGTAAATTTATTTTAATTTATTTTTTATTGGCAAAGTGCTAATATTGCATATATATATATATATATATATATATATATATATATATATATAAGTAACATAAAGATGTTATGTTACTCCATTTTTGAAAATACCCTTCTTTTTTTCCTTTACTATACCCTGGCTGTAATATTACATTTAGTGATTTTATTCGAAATGTTGTACTAAGGTTTTCTGTCAGGTGCCAGGCCACAGCTAGCTGCAGGCTGTAAACGCCCCCCTAATACCATGAATGTGTGCCAATTCATTTTGAAAGAGCAACAGCCAATGGGGAAACGCCAACATATGGCCAATGGTGTAGCTTCATGACTCAATAACGTGGCATTCTGCTGACCAATGGTGTAACCCGATCACTCAACTCTATCACTGACTCACTCTGTCAGTCAGTCACAGACATTCACGTTTATAGGGCTGACCCCGCTGTTGCAGTCCAGCCTAAAATAAGAAATTGTTGAATTATTTATGTCAGGCTCATGGGATGAGTGTTTGTGTCACATAAACATAAAGTTTTTATGTCATTTTAACAGTCCTGAACATTTGTATGGACTTAATAGTAAAATTTTTTGTCATGGATGTACTGGGGTTTACAATGGTGGTCTACGGTGGCCTATAAATACATAAAAAAGGCCCAAAAATGAGGGCAAACTGAACTTGTTTATCCACGGCTACAAGCCTTACTAGAGCTTCAGGGAATAGCCGAGGGATTGCCCCTGAAGGATCTGGACTAAAATAAATGTTGTGGTTCTCATCTGTATTTTATAAATATTTCATATTTTTATATCAGGCTGCTCTGGCTTTGAAAGAGTTTGCTTGAAATTGACAAAAAAGCAAAAACAAAAATCAGAAAAATCTGACACTGCAGCTGTTTATTTTATTAAGCAGGAAAAAAAAAGAAATGTATCTATTTTTTCTCGTACAGACTAAAACATGATTGTCCTCCTTAGACAGATTTTGGCAGGGCACTGTAGTGATGAAAGTGTGACGATGAAAGCTGTTTAAAGAGATCAAGGTGGGACATGAAACCCAAAATATTAAACAGGTCTGTGCATGGAACTTGATAAGAGAAAGAGGTGAATGTGTGCAGGTGTCCTGTTGTACACTGACGGATAGACACAGTTGTTTGTTACAGGATATTTGCATACTTTTTGAATACAGGTTTAATGACCTTGAAATATTCTAAACAGCCCCAAAAGAAAAACATATATATTCAGCTAAAGATACTCAAGACTTTAATACTACATCTTTACTTTAAGTTAAACAACAGACACACAACATTATCATTATTATTATCATGAGTTAAAATGCAGATCACTGCCACAAAGGGTGTATGACTCCCTCATGTAGTCTAACATGATTCTCATACAATTAAAGCTGTGGAAATTGTCACTTTTGTGAGATATCAAATAAAACATAATTAAAAGACTGAACAGGCACGGTGATATGTGCTATTGTACAATCTGTCTCAGTTTAAAGTCAATTACTCGTTTCTAAAGGTTCAACATTCTAGTTTGACATTTTGGGAAGTATGTTGATTCACTCTCTTGTCGAGAGTTAAATTAAAATATCAATCAACACCTTTAGTGGAGGAAGCATTCAGATGCTTTACTCTGATAATAGTAGCAATATTACAGTGTACAAATACTCTGTTACAAGTAAAATATTAAATTGATCAAATATTACAAATATTACTCAAGTAAAAGCACAAAAGTATTATCAGAAAAAATGTTCTTTGTTGTTAAAAGGGAACCCTAGTTTGTATCAGTTTTATTTATATATATATTATTAATTTGTTACTGATGCATTAATGTATAAGGAGCCTTTTCATTTTGTAGCAGGTCTATAGGGAGGTAGAGCAAATTCTGACTACTTGTTATACTATTATACTATGAAATGCATCATATTTTTATGAAGTGATTATTTATTTTGTATATATAAAATCTTGCCCAATTAGACAGGACAGTACGACATGTACAAACAGCACCTGATTAACGTCTCTCTCCCCACTCTGTTGGTCATTCTTATTAGTGTATAGATCTCCACAGTACGAACACAGCTCCACCCAGCTTACACCTGTAGAGGTCTAATCAGTCATGGTAATTGAAAACACCTGTGAGGATGTGCAGAGCCTATAATTTGCCAAGAAACTACTACTGCAGCTGTGGCAATCAAATAAATGTAGTTGAGTATAAAGCATACAATAAAATAAGTTAATTACAAATACCTCAAAATTGTACTTGAAGCAGCTATGATTAATATTTTTGTGATAACAACGTATTAAATGACAATGTGAGAACAGTTGGAGAGTGTGAAAGGAGTTGCTCGATGTGTTGAATCTACAGAGAATTATCAGCAGAATCTGCAGCTCCCTTCAGCTTTACACAGGTTTATGATGAGTGTAGGTTCATTCTTTATATTAGCCGTCTGACCTGCAAAGTTACTGTCTAGTTTCACTTAAACTGCTCTCAAAACTTTATTTTCAGCTGCAGAAGGCAGCAATCTTCAGCAGAGACGCTTTAAAAACTCATAGCATGAAACAGCAGACAGACACAGTTGGAGACTACCTGGTAAATATATTGAGCAGCTGAAGAGCCATATACCAAAAACAGAGCTAAAGCAGACTTAGAGTTGGGTTAACATTCACCAGATGGACACGTCTTGTTTCTTTAAGCCGTACAAAATTTAAAAAATGACAAGCTGATGTTTTACTCAGTGAGCTTTAGCTTAGATGTGCTGGTAGGCAGATTTTCTTAACTTTGGACAGAGCCAGGCTAGTTGTGCCCCCTGTGTCCAGTCTTTATGCTAAGCTAAGCTAACTGACTCCTGGTTCTAGCTTCAAATGCAGCACACAGACCTGAGAGCAGTATCGATCCTCTCAGCAAATATACATTTTTTCCAAAATGTCAGACTGTACCTTTTAATTTAAGACATTATAGACCTAAAATTTCAAAGACAAAAATTGAGACATTTTAATATTAAGGGACCTAAGGAGAAATGAGGATGAGGGGAAGGTGGAGGTGGCCCAGAGTGCCCTTCAATTCATGGAGTCCACCATACACCTGTCACATGTCACTCCAGGTGACTTGAATGTCCAGATTTAACTTTCTCTCTCTGGGTTTATTAGGATGAAACGATGCCAGGAGTCCCTGTTGTTTTTGATATTGCGTCATGCGATTGATCTTTATTT
Source organism: Seriola lalandi dorsalis (assembly GCF_002814215.2). Classification (NCBI taxonomy): domain Eukaryota; kingdom Metazoa; phylum Chordata; class Actinopteri; order Carangiformes; family Carangidae; genus Seriola; species Seriola lalandi. The sequence continues at coordinate 924,541 of NW_019524815.1, read as the reverse complement.
GATATGACGCCACACTAGATAACAACATCTGCCAGATACTCTCCTACATCCTCCCAAAACCAGTGCCTTAAATACTCTCAGCAATGTTGCCATTCACCACTGGTGATTACTGCCTCATTGGCTCTAGCCTGATTTTTCAAAACTGTGGTCACAGAAACACATTGTAGTTTATCCCAGTTACACCACAGATTCCACATGGGATCATAAACCCAGCTGACTGGTGTGGCTTTAATTGGCTTGGTGGGTATGAGAAGTTTCCGCAGATGTTTTTGAGGAAACAGAGACTGGGGCACTGGAGCTCCTCTTAAACTTTAAGCATTGACACATTTGGCCTGGTTAGAGTGCTAAAAGATGAAAAGGCTCACTTAAATTAATAGTTTCCACAGGAGAGAACTTCAAAGAGCCTCAAATATTAATAGTATACATTTGAGGTTTACAGTGAGCAGCTGCCTTTTGTTTTAATGTTTAACTAAGGATGTCTTTTCATCAATTGTTTTTATGGTCATTTCAGAGTGAACTAGAAAATCCTGTCCAGTCTATTATTTTTACCCCAAACAATACATTAAACATATTATACTGTAACGCTATAGCCAAGTAAAAATTTGACCCATTTTTGCCAGAGACTGGGTAGAAAGTGTGGTGGTAGTTTCACATCTAAATCAATTGTCAACACAAGGGGGCAGTCTTATTCTGTGTGGAGTGAGTTATGTAGTACTGTGTGTTAGTGGTGAGGAATATGTGATGCTATTATTTTATATCAAATTTACAATGTTTTTATAGTTGGTCAAATACCAGTATGCTGTCACTGTCAAAGACAGCCACTGCAAATGATGCAGAATTTATGATGATAACATTATAAGATTAACCATTTTGGTTTTTTAAGCCTGTTTGATTTTCTCATACCACCAATTAATATTCAATTACAAAACAAAAATGGCAAATTTTCACTTTATAGCATGTACTAAAGTCAATATTTTTGCATTCATAATAAAATTATGTACACAAAATAATCTCCTATTCATTCATAAACCTATCCATCTGTTTATTTGTATACTGCAGATAGATTGATTTAGATATCAATTTTACTGTAACTCTAATTCATTTAATGTTTTTTGTTGTTTGAAGCATTCACGTCATTCAGGATGGACATTACGTCACGATGCCGTCCCTTTGTTTACATGCTACTGGATTGAATTTAGTAGAAGTTTAATTTCAATTAGTCCTTGCAATGTAAAAGAGAATTTAGTTACTGTGTAATTCTGCTTTGTCACATTAGATTAGATAGAGCATATATGCAAAGATTATATGAGCTGTGAATGAGTTCTGCTGAGTCCACACAGACTGTTATCCAAAGTTTATAAAAAGGGAAATTAAGGGGAGATGTTTCTAGGCAACTGTAAAAGAAAAAAAAAGATGGCTTAAAAAAAATGGAGAAAGCATCTAAAGCTCATTTAGAGAAAAAGTGTCTCTGTAGAGCAGCCTGCCTTTATGGAGACATGAGTGTGTGTGTGTGTGTGTGTGTGTGTGTGTGTGTGTGTGTGTGTGTGTGTGTGTGCTTTTGTGTGTGTCTGTCTGTGTGTGTGTGTTGGCTGTCTCCAGATGTGTACACACTGCCGTGAGTCTGGCATCAGTAAACATACTGAACCTCTTGGCTAACGTGTGAAGTGTGCCATGACATGTGGCCACCAAATTAGGTTTGTTGAGGCCAACATTTGTCTTATTTAATGACTTAAGTCCTAAGTTGATTACAGCGCAGAGTGAAATTCACTTTCACATGTATGAAAAAAAAAAAAACATGTTCTCTCAAAGATATCTAAAACTAGATTCAGCATTGCATTAAATAATTCTGGGTGAACTAGCGCAGGAAACAAGGTTAAGGTTTGTGAAGTGTTTTGACCAATTACTGCTGTTTGTTCTTTTACATGGCTGTGAACGTACAAGAGCAGATATAGGCCACTCTAAAACAAACAGCGCTGCAAATTAGACAACTTTAACCTTAACCTGGATTTCCAACATCTAAAATTCTTGTAAAATTAATCTGAGGAAAAGGAAGGAAGGTTACAGCCACTGATTTTGTGTATAATAGCTACACAGTGCAGGAGGGCACCAGCTTTGTTGAAAACTAAAGACACACACACAGAGATTGACAGGCGAGCTCAGAATTTGGACCTCTGGTGTTAAAACTAAATAGACACAAAGAAATAGAGAAGGGATAAGCAAAAATCTATTTCCCCATATGTTGCACAGACTTTCATAGACTCATGTGGTGTTCACTTTTTTCATGAGCATGCAGGCAAATCAGGCCTCACCCTGTTCATAATGCTGCAATGTCGAGAAGTCCACCAACAGCTTAAGTCTGACGTAAGCGCTATGACGGGCAGGTGAGTGGAAGCTACAACAGCTGTAACTGTGTGATGCCATTCAAGGAAAACTCTGGGTGGAGTTGCCACCGGCCCGCAGAATAAAGATTCATTTGTTTCATTGGAGCAGAAAGTACGGGCCTGGATGCTGTGCGCTCTGTGACATGTTTCACATGGTACAATGAGAGCCTGTTTACAAATCAAAAGGGTAAAAGAGCTCACGGAGAGTGTATAGCACGCACTCACACACTGTTGTGTATCTGAACTGAACAGGGTGTTTCCAGGTAAAAGAGGTGGGACATGGGACAAACAGGATACAGGAAATGGGCCTGCTTCTAAACAGGGTCAATCAAAAGGTCCATGCAGAATAATGGACACAGTGTTTCTCTTGTTCAAAATCAGGTCACGTTACAATGGTCACAGCAAAACATTTCTCCAAGAATGTCTGGCATTAATGGTGGTCCATACATACTGTATGCTCAATGGTAGAAGCACTTACATCCTACATTACAAGTATAAGTCCTCCATTTAAATCCTACTGAAGAAAAAGTAGCATTATCAGCAAAATGTACTTAAAGTATCTAAAGTTAAAGAACTCACTCTGCAGAAAAATGGCTGTTCTGACTGATTTTTGTTATATGATATTATTATATTGTTTATACTGTTGGTCAGCTTGTAAACAGCATTTTACTGTTGCAGCTGGTCGAGGTGGAGCTACTTTTAAGTACTTTATATACAGTTTGGTAGTTCAGTCCAGTGGTTCCCAACCTAAGGGTCAGGCCCCTACAAAGGGTCACAACATGAATCTGACATGTCTTGAAATAGAGGAAAAAATGTATGCAGTACAATTCTGTACTGTTGTTTTGATGTTGTTGTTGTTGTTGTTGTTTTTTATATGGTTTTTTTTTTTTTTTTTTTTTACCTCCACCAAGGAGGTTATGTTTTCACCCATGTCAGTTTATTTGTCAGCAGGAATATGCAAAAAGTACTCACCCGATTTGCACCACACACAAACAATGGTTTAGGGATGTGGATCATTTACTATGAATTTAATTAACTTAAATCTGGTGTATTTTGTTTGACATTGCCCTTGGCAGAGGTCTGGGCTCTCTGAGAGCACTTCAAGTTTATGTATTGTAGGAGAATTATAGGGCTGAAGATGAATGATCTGATGTCAACCGGTTAGACGCCAATAAGAGTTCAAGAGCAGTGTGGGAACAATAACAAAAGATATGGTTTGGCGGTCAACTGAGCAGGTCAAGACACTTAGGTTTGGTTGTCTGATTCCTCTTTTGATCCACCACTTCTTGCCACAACAGTATTGGATACTGCCAACTCAAACAGATATCTAAATAAAACCATCTGGGAAGTGTAGAGAGGAAATGTGTCTTTGGTGGAATTGATAATAACTTACTTCCACACTTTTTTTTCAGGGGGTCACAAGTCAGAGGTCACATGTCAAAATAGATTGGGGACCACTGGTGTCACATTTAACAATGTATTGTACTTTATAATTTCAAATTTTATTTTTTGTAAAATCTTAATCTGAAAAGTAACTAGCAACTATAGCTGTCAGACAAATGAAGTATAGTAAAAAAGTACAATATTTTGCTCTGAAATGTGGTGGACTAGAAGTATTAAGTATCATGAAATGGAAATACTAAAATTGTAGTGCAATAAATGTATTAAATTACTTTCCATCACTATATATGTTAAAAGAAACATACACATACAACACAGACCTTCAAACCACCCACTGATGGAGATAAACTGTATTTCGTTTTCTCCATCCTCAGCCACCTGTCTACATAGTCACAGACCGCCTTGTGATAATAATAATAATAATAATAAGTTAAGTTTTTACCTTGTAAAAGAGTGACATACTCATTCTAATGATGCCCTGCATTCCACCTTGCAATAGACGAGAAGAATAGACAGGAGAGAGAGGATAAATAAATGCAATCAACATTTTTAAAGGCAAAAAGAAAAAGCTGTTAAAAACTTCACCTGAGCGCAGGTTTCATATGAAGGTTTTGATTTTATTCAAAGGAGTGTTCAGTTTGTCCTCCAAAAGCTGAGACTGTACATTCCATATTTCATTTTGAAAAGCGAGTGCTGAGATTTGTTAAGGTAAATCGATTAAGATGAATATATGCAGCGACAATGTGGCTCCTTCTGACTAGCATTTGAATGGAAATTGGCCTCCTTCTTTACTAACGGTGGTGAACTTCTTCAACTATACAACCACTTGTGTTGTGAATGAATGTGTTGGTTTGTGGCCCAAGGGACTCAGGGGCCTGGGTGTGTACTGTCACAGCCTTCAACACAGCGTATTTGTTTTTATTTGTTCCTGCTCCTGGAGGTTTGCTGTTAGGTCGGGGTTTAGACTGTGTCAATGTGCATGTGTGAAGTAAAAGAGCCCAAGATGTTTCACAGATTTCACTGTGAGACTGCCAAACCTCTGATGTCTCAACAATATCAGCACCAATATATTAACTCAGCTCAGTCATTCCAGCATGAGAAGGTGCGTGTGGACTCCCCTTCAGCACCACATACTAATGCTAAATGAAACTATAGTAGAGGATTATGATGATTTATTAATTGAAAAAGACCAAACATTCTCTGGTTCCATGATACTTTATTCTTCTTCTTCTTCTTCTTGTTCTTCTGGAGGTAAATGTTGCATAAGTTAGTTGGACAGAGTTCTGTGTTTTTACTTAAAAATTTTACTTAAAATATACAATACTTATGATTCTGTACTTTTGCTTCAATACATTTTCAAATGCAGGAATTTTATTTGTAACAGAGTATTTCTACACTGTGGTATTGATAAATATTGTAATACTTTGTCTACCATTGCACCTTGGATTCTGGGAAACTGTGATGGACATTTTTTTACAATTTCTTTTGAGATGGACAGACTAAACTATTAATCAAAAAAACAAATGGACAAATTAATCAATAATGCACGACAACAATGTATGACATTCATAGTGAATGATATATACAGATACTGTGTATGAACTGAGGAGAACGGTAGCTCGAAATGGATACAGAGGATGATGTCGATATCACACACGGGGCTATCATCAAATACACTTTTCATCGATGTTCCTGGCAGCTTTTCTCATTTCATTAGGTCGAAGGATGAGCCAGGTTCTGTGACTGAAAGGCTAATGTACGGATAATGTACTAGATGTATAGTAGTAGTAGTAACATTAACAATGGCTCTTTCCTATTCTAGTTTCACAGTTAACCATTCATGTGACAGTGAACCAGTATGAACAATACCAGGTCCCTGAAACCAAAGCAAATTGAATTCAGCCATATATTTCTATTATTATTCACACCAGTGCTTTTTCTACTGTGACATCTCAAAATGTCGTCTGTGAAAAAGCCCTTTATACATTTAAATTTCATACAAAATACAGGGTAAGTGTTCTTCACTCTGTAAAGGATAAATAAACATCAGCTATGTCCACTTGTCATCTTGGATTATTATTTATTTCCACCATTACACTAAGATGTTTAAGAAAAAAACAACCAAAAAATGCTATTTTGGGATAAGGCCTGGTCTTGTACACTCTGGAGTTGATGCACTATTTCCCCTCTGGCTTGCCGTGATGTCACCATGGGAAAATAGTTCAGCCTTGGCCCTGATTGGTAGAGACAGCCTTCAAACTAGATGTATCATAAAAAACGTATTTTCTATAAAGTTGAGAACGTCGAGATGCTACAGCAATAACTGCTAACTGTGAAAGTGAGGGCTGTCCTCCCTACTCTAATGTCAACCTGGTGTTACTTTGACGAGGTTGAGTGGGAGGAGATATGCAGATGGTGCCAGTGGGGCCCTATTAGTGGTGTCTGTAGTCCACCAAACCCACAGTGGAGTCCTGTCAGTCTAACAGAGTCCACCACACCCACAGCCAGCATCAGGCTCAACCTTCACAGGGTGGAATTCTGCTTTCTAACAAAGTTTGCACTGCAGAGACTGAAATCTTTTTTATGTCAATTTTTTTGCCTTTTTCTGAGTTTCTGCATGTTGATTTATCTTTTTTTGTCAGAAGCCTGGCAATTCAATAATTTCCATATCAAGTGGATGGAGTGGAATATTAAGCTTATTGCTTGCCCTTGAATGGAAGAATACTTTTTTTCTTCAGTGAGATTAGCTTGAAGACTCCTTTCACTGAGCTTTTGATATAACACGTGGATATTCAAGGATGCATCCTGTGATGGTTGTGAGTCCTTTTGTCTTCCTGACTCTATTTTTGTCAATTGTCGAAACCAAGTTCTACAGACCATTCCAGTTTAACCAATATAAAGCTGGGCACAGTCAACACCATGACCAAGGGAAACCCACCAGCAGACACAAGTAAGTTCCGTCTCTCTCTCTGTCCTCATCTTGTGCTCCGACAGATCAAGTCTACATCATTTAAGATATTAATTTACATTGTACTGCATTCAGCCAACTAGACATTATATTTATGTGCCACACTTCTGTCATCTTTTATCTCCTCTCTTGAAGGAACCACTGTGCTTATGTCACTGAAAAGACAGTTTCCTTCACTGTGCAGGATGGGGCAGCCCCCTATGTAAAGGCTGAGTACAACAAGTGTTCCTGGGGTCAAAAATGTCCAACTCTAATGTGAGTAAACAACTCTTATTATGTTATGATAAGATTTATCTCTTGATCTGAGGAAACTGGGACCCATGTCACTTACAAAATATTGGAGTCAAGTGTATGTTTCGGACTAATAATTGGTTGTTCCCCTCAGGTATCGCCTGATGTACAAACCATTGTACAAGGTGGCACATAAAACCGTCACAGAGCTGGAGTGGCGTTGTTGCCCAGGGTACTCTGGTTATGGCTGTATGGAGGGTCCTCCAGTATACCAACACCCCATGAAAATGATGCCACCATTCAAGGGTCCACCAATGAAAGGCCCACAGTTTAAGGGGCCACAGTACAAAGGTCCCATGTTCAAGGCTCCCATGTTTAAGGGCCCACCTATTAACAGTGCTGTGAAAGTCAACCCATGGAGTCAACCCAAAGGACCGCCCACTAGCAGTTTTAACTCTTACCCAATGCGTCACTTTGGGCCTCCGAGTTCCTCCTCCTACCCAGACTCCTCCTTCGAGCCCTATCCGCCTGAGCCAGAGCCAATGCCAGAGCCAATGCCAGACCACCAGGAGCCACATCACACAGAGCATGACCAAGAACATGAGCATGAACATGAGCATAGCCAAGGACCTGAGGAACATGTACCAGAGGAAATCCCTCCTCCTTCCACTGGTGGTGAACAGCATGAGGGTGAGACCACAGGTGTGTCCTTATTCCAAACTACTTTCCAACACTAACTGGATCTGACTATTTAGTGGACAAGTGACAAAACAGGGCACCCTCATACTTTTTTCTAATAATAGAATCATAATGGGCTCTGAAAGAAATTCAAAGTGCATTCACACCAAAGCACCTTCGCGTAATATGTTTGTTCCAATGTTAACAACTTTCTTTTTCTTCTTAGGCCAGGCTCTAAACAGTGAAACGGAGGACCGAATATATCGAATGGAGGAGGATGTGCGACGTCTAAACCAGGGTCTGGAGAGCCTGAGGGGAACTGTGAATGGACTGGAGGATAGTCTACGAGCCTCTCTGAGAGAGGATGCCAACAGGATGCTGTCAGCTCTGCTCTCTGCTGCCCCTGGTCCTGTTCCTGCTCCAGCTGTAGCCTCTAGTCCATCCAGTGTAGGGTTTGGAGAGATTCCTGGGGGACATCCTGAGACAGAGGGTTTAGATGGCACACACGTGCTTCCAGGTCTTACAGAACTGAATGGAAGGGTAGAGGAGCTCAGGACAGAGCTGCAAGCCAAGACAGTAGAGCTGCAGGAACTCAAAGCAACAGTGATGGGACATGATGGAGAACTGAAGAAGATGTCAAATAGAGCTGGAGTGGAATCAGACTCCACTGACAATCTCGGGGGAAATGCCCAGAGAGCTACAGAGAAGCTGATGGATGCCAGGCTGAATGCAGCCAGGATAGAAATTCTTGGTGGGCTTGAGAAGCATGCTGAGACTGCAGAAGGCCGATGCGAGGAGAAAGGTGGAGATGTGCATCGTCAGTGCCAGAGGGAGCAAGGTGAGAGGCAAGAGCAGATGGAAGATGCTCTGGTTGAAAGTACCACAGACTTGAGAACAGAGCTGAGAAACCTCCAGGCACAGATCCATGGTTTAAAGGCTAAAGAAAACTGCTGTGGCAGGGTGAGTGGACTGGTTGAAAGGGTGCAGCTGCTGGAAACATCAGTGGCAGGCCTCAACCAGTCCCAGGGGCACCTGAGAGTGGAGCTGGGTGGACACAAGGACCACATCGAGGGAATGCTGGAGGGACGTCTGGGGTATGTTGAGGCCAAGCTCAACCTGACAGGGCAGATTAAAAGCGATGCATTCGGAAAGAAGATTGGTGTCACAGACAGAGCTGAGACAGGACAGGACCTGGAGGCCAGAATGGAAGGTAAGCTGAGGGTTCTGGAGGGCCGTTTACTGATGGCTTTGGAAGAGCTGGGCAATGCCACTGCCCCGGCACTGTTGGAGGGTCATGCTGTTCCTACTCTGGAGACAGAACTGGAGTCCCTCCGGGGAAGACTAGAGGTGGATGTGGACAGAGTGAAGAAACACCTGAGCAGCCTTGAGATTCTCTGCTCTTCTTCCTGTTCCTCAACTCAAAATCCATCTGCCATCCAGGGAGACTCTGCTGCACCAAATACTAACCTGGCAGAGGAGCAGAATGTGAAGGAGGTATTGGACATACAAATTGACCGTTTGAATACCCTAAATGTTACACTGCAGAATATCCTGAGGCATCTGACCCTCAGGGACCAGCAGGAACAAGCAGAAGGAGATACTCCCATCCAGGGAGAGCTCACAATCCTCAAGTTTAATGTCCGCTCAGTCAACCGCACCCTGAGAGGCCTCCAGGATTCCCTTGGAACAGTCGTCCACCAGGTGGATAAAGCCAACAGCTCCTGGCATGAGAGAGAGGTTCGTCTAGCCAAGCAGATAAAGGGTGTGGTCCAGCTAGTTGGACATCAGGCTTCCATGCTTGGGGCAGGTGAGCGCAGACTCACCCGACTTAAAAGTGAGCTGCATGAGATGAAGAGGCGGCTAGCAGAGGAGGTCCGGGGCTGCCGAAGTACTGCCATGGGGGTCCAGAAAGAGGTAACTGAGGTTGGTGGACGTGTTGCCAGTGTGGAGGATCAGTGCAAGGGCCTGAATTACTTGGCAGAGGATCTGGAGAGTATCAGGGAGGAGCTAGAGAGACAATCGAATGGGCTTCTCATGCAAGTAAATGGGACTCTCTCCAGCCATGCTCAGCAGTTGTTTGAGCTGAGAGGCGAACTCAGAAACTGCACCTCCAAGGTGGACCCAACACAACAAAGTTTAGAGCCGGAGGCAGAGCCAAAACGAGGGGACACCTTCATTTTGAATTAGTTCAGTTTATATGGACAATTTTGAATGAAAAATCTTATTATTTGAATTGCAAAATACAAAGGTTTTGAACCTGCACTGAACTATGTATGGTTTTAGTTAGCTTACAGTATGCAATTAAAAATGGCAGCTAATTCCAACTGAACTCATGACACAGACATGTGAAATTGTATCATGAAGGTGCTAAGATGAACTGTTTCTTTCAATGGACCATTATTTAGAGCCACAGTGATTAAGGAAAACAACAGCAAAAGGCACCTGTCTTACTTTACTGTTTTCCTAAAAATTCTCATAGGACCAGATGTTTAACAATGTTTACATTTTTATATTGATTTTTCTTATGTCTAGACTAGAAGTATCAAAGATATGTTTTTTTTATGGTTTCACTTCTTGAGCATTTGCTTTTATACTAAATGTAATCCTGCATAAAATGTTACCATTTCAAGCTACAAACAGTTTCTTTTGAAGGTTTTTCAGTAATGATAATCCAATAAACTTTTACCGTCTTTACCGTTCATGCTTTCTTGGTTAACTGACATTTCACACAGTATATATGTATCTAACCATTAAGGACTCTTCTGGTGTCTGAATTGAATCTCTAAACACAACATCCAGAACAGAAGAAACTATTCATGTATTACTTTGGAGGTGAAACGTGTTGATGCAGAAAAGTGGGGAAACCACAAGAGGGCAACAGAGAATCATTAATGCTGCTGACTGCTGGGGACTAGGGAGGCCTGACTTGAATGAAGCTATGTTCATGCAGAGTTTAAATTTTGCTTCCAAAAATTTACTTCATGGGGACAGCCCTCGCCTGCCAGAAGAAAATTACAACTTGGCATCACTACCAAGGTGATACAGACAAATAACCATGGAGCACTTCAGCACAGCAGCCTACCTCTCATTCTCTCTCTAGGCTACAAATCTACCAGCCCAGCTTTCTGAGCATATTTCTTAATGGATGTTAGAATAGGGCACTAAGTGACCTTGCCTCCCCTCCTCTGTTAGTTCTTCTACCCCTATCGGACAAACAAGCATTAAAATGACACCTATGTGGGAGATGAGCTCACTGCTGTGTGAAAATGTTTAAGCCTGATACACGTGGTGAATAATAACTAGGGAAATGCCAAGGAGGAAAAAAGGTCAGACAGAAAAGATAAACATCAAATTTTGGTTGGAAGTGCTAAGTGACGGACGGAGTGATTTCAAGCCACAGATTCAGTATAAACCTGGGTAATGAGGCCGGCATCTCTGTCATGGTCCAGATTTTTGTTTAAATTTCTTTTCTGTATTCCTTACATGCCTCCTCTAAGTTCACAACTCACACAAACCCAGACAACAACACATTAATCTTGTTTGTTTCCAAGTAGACATTTGGACAGAAAGGGCAGTCACGGGCTCTGTTGAATTTGTCTCCTCTGACTAATAGTCTCTTCACGGCTCACTCATGGATCCAATTCTGAGTTATGCTCCTGCAAACCTCGCAGACTGTCACTGGCCAAGGCATGCGCCCAAATCACAAAAGGCAAAGCTGGCACTAAGACAGAGGACAGAGGATATTTGAATAAACATGGGGCTGCAGTGGTCTAAAATGTGAATCATCCTATATAATGTCCTCTATAGAAGCTTAAGGTGAAAAGAGAGTTTTTGTCCTCATTATAATGATGGTCAGAAAACGGAAAGTTTTTATTACAGCTGGCATACATGAGCTCAGTAGAGAGTCACCTTGAATTGAGGGTTTTGGAGATTCTTCGTAATAAGCGCCAGCGTTTGACATTTTTCAAGACACAGTAACATGTAATGCTGTAGTGGCTTTTGTTCTCTACACTGAACAAGTTGTTGGTGGAAAGTTGTATTCATGTTTACAAAGCATTGTGAAATTTAGAAACATGAATGTCATAAATTAGAAAATATAACAGATGAAGGGAGACTACATCTTCAATCTCCCAGCTTTTGTTGTGTCAAGAAGATGAAATACTGAGTCCTTATCTCAACACTTCTCTATGTCTAGCCTGTAACACTCACAGAAGATGGATTTCTGCCAGAGTTAAGTGCCTAAAGTACAATTTGGCTCAGTCCCCAAAGTGGAAGATTATTAAGACAAACAACATTAGCAGAAGGGAAATTAATTCATGCCTATGTAGCAAAGACCCTCCATGAACATTAAGATTTTATGAGTAGAAAGTGGAGAAAGGTCTTCCATATAAATCTCAGGGCTTAATTATTTATCTTATGAACACTGGATGGATGTTAGGAGCATGAAGTACACAAGGGTCACATGCAGATATACTGTATACCAACAAACACCCATTTCCTTTCACAGCCTCTTATTTTTTTTAAAACATTGTGAATTAAGGTTTTTATTTCTTTCAACGGTGTTATTCACACATTAGCTATTCACATCTTTTTTAGCTTTAACTGATACTTTTACCAGGTTGGACCCCACCCTCACCCAATGTCCGTTGGGATTGGCTCCAGCCCCCCCTGACCCTAAAAGGATAAGCAGAATGTGTAATCAATGAATTAATGATAGTTTTAATGTTCATATAATTTTTGGGGATCATGATAAAAAGATAACAGGGTGTCTCAATTAAAGTAACCCAGGTTTCCGCCTCATAAAGAAATGTTTAGCAGGGTTTTTTTTGTTTGTTTCTTTTTACCCCGAGAGTTAGATGAGAAGATGTTCATTGAATATGAAGCTAGAGGATAGATTATCTTAGCGTAGCATAAAGGCAAAGCCCACAACATCCCATAAAACAAAAACTTGGTTTGTTTACAGATCAATCTCAAAAGACAGAACATGTTAGTTAGTGACCTTTAGAGGTGCTGGTCCAGGTAGCTAGTCATCTCCCCCTGCCTAGTTTTGATGCTAATGTCATTTTTGCATAAAAGTTAAAGTAATTACACTTTCCCTCTTGTAAATAGTGTTCAAATCAAGTCGTAACTGGGAAAATCAAAGATTTTTGAAAGTTCTGGAGCTAGAAAATAAACAACTGCTACCAAAGCCAACTGTTGAAGGCAATACAATTTGAAATGTATCTATTCAATTTAATTTGATATAGTGCTATATTGAAATAAGCACTATTTTTTATCCATTTAATCACTCTGTGTTATTACAATTTAAATTGTTTAAATTACATGCCTGTTACATGTCGACATTGTGTTTTCGAGCAAACAATTTGCATGGTAGACAGTACGACCTTTGAAGAAATGTAGCAAAAATGTCTTTGTACTTTGTTTATTTATTAAGACAGCTAGAATCTCCTGTAATGGGTGAGAAGCAATAGCAAAAGATGAAAAGCCATCTGCCATTTTGAGTTGACTGATGACATGAACACCTGCAAGTTGTAAACATGGTAATCTTTCCAATCATTAACTTCCACCCCACATGATGTGAACAATGCAGAAGCTAAGCTAATAAACCCCTGCCTACGGCTCCCAAGTCAATAGACAGACATGAGAGTGGTATTGATCTTCTTATCTACCTCTAAGCTAGAAATCTAACAAGGGCATTTACCAAAATGTCAAACTATGATAAAGAAAAGTATCATTAGCTGCAGCGCAATATGCAGCCATACTGGCCCAAATGGCAAGACTCATTTTTGTAACTGAACCTTTGATAGCCTCATCAGTCCCAACATAATCCGGTTCAGTTTCAGTTCCCTTAAAATAAGCAGCAACAAAACTATTACAACAGGAACATTCACTTAATGGTCTCCATGATCCTGGTCCGCCCTAGTCCTTTTCACTGCACCACCGGTACTGACGTCATCCCTCACATGTTCTTAGTTAAATCAAATTTGCCACTCTGTTCTTTCCTCCTTAGAAACTCATCAAACTCAATTGTTTTTTAACAAAAAAAGAGAAGCAATAACAATAACTAATATGAAACTTATTTTCACAGCTGGAGGACAAACTGAACGGCTGGGTCACTGGATAGACGCTCTGAGTGATATAGTTTCAAATTGTTCATGCTTTTATGATTCTGTCAGCCTCCAAGGGTTGCAACTGAAGTCCACAATGCTTTAGTCTGTCATATTGATTTTTGTTTAAATCATTTAATAAATAGTTACACATCTTCACATAGAACATTGTTGTTTACTCACTTCAATGATGACAATGTTTAACCAGGTAATAATTACACCAGGTTTCAAATTATTATTATTTTTTATTCTTACTTTTACCTGTGAGTGTGTGGCTGTTTAATAAATCAACCATGTGAGTGGTTTGCAGCCCGAGATAAAAACCTCACAGAATGCATTAAACGTAACCCTCTGACTCAAAGTGCTGTGACCGGGACATCGTGGCCTAAGCTTTCTGTCTCTGAGGCCACCCAGACAGGAAGGAGTGTAAAATGATCATTTAATACTCATCATGAAACAGAGGAATGACTGAAAATCTAATCAATCTTATGCTAATGACAAAGTTAATATATAAATGTGTATGAAACTTTTTTTTTTTTTTTTCAAAACTGACCAATCCTAACTTGTAAGAAAGGAAATTTAATAATTTCGGGCGAATCGAACATTATTTCATTTTTTTTTGTGATGTGATACTGTTTTCTATTTAAAACACATAATTAAGTTAACTAAAGTTGATTTAATTATCAACAGAGGATCTTTTTGACCCAGCTGACCCCGTGCCGGATACATATTGTTTCAGATATTTCCGATATGAAACAGACAAGATTTGACATTTATTTCACCAATACCTCAAATGTGCTCTTCTCATTTTCTGTTGTTCTCCTTTGTCTTTGGGCAGAAGGTAGTTATTCACTAATTGGATTGACAGTTAGAGTGATGGGCTACATAAAAAAAAAAACTGTGAAAAGGGGTCTTCTGAAAAGATGTTCATTATTCTACATTCACATTCAAATTATTCACTGGCAAGAGGCAGACAAAAATTTCCAGCAGCGCCAATTAGTCATATTGCAGAAGCTCATCAGATTAATTCTACAGCCTACAGCTTTGTAATCCAGCCTCTCAAACGTTGAGGGATGGCCTCTGCTCTCAGTCGACTGCCACTGTTAAACTAACACAGGGTTGGATGACTGTTCCAGCTCAGTATCCAGAAAGAATCAAAGTGTGAAAGTAATTAACAGATATTGACTGCATGGTTTAGGTCCAGGATCATTTTTACAGTAATAATATCCATGATTATAATGAAAAATACATCGAATTCAGTGAGTTGATGGAATGATATTAAAAAAACAGCATAAATACAAACAAGATGTGACCAAAGATGCATTTAGAATTGTTTGTGTCCAATATTCACTCTTGTTTCTCCACTAACTGCTACAAGAAAAGCAATTCATGGCAATTAGCCACTATGTTCACCTGCTAGCCGCTAACTGCGTCTGTCTGCTGTGCGGTTCTGACCAGGGAGCGTACAGTGAGTTTTCAGAGCTTTTTCCACTAAAAACAGCTGTGAACCAAAACAATAAAGTTGTGTGGTCCGACAGTTAAACAATGAGCTGAAAATCACTATAATTCTTTGCATGTTCATCACTACAAGCAACCCCTTTCACATGGTCAGTGTTTTTATATTGTCATATAAAACCGGATGATGGGAATATCTGAAAAGTCAAAGGATCACCAGAATTATTACAATTCATCCTGATGGGGCACATGAATGTTTGTACAAAATGTCATGGCAATCACCCCAGTAGCTGTTGAGAAATTGGGTGGCAAATACAGGAGAAGTCGAGGGATCATCAAAGCCATTGAGATACATGGGCACCTTGTTTATAAGTAACACAAAACGTTGCCGTGCTGCAGCTGGAGGAAAAGCCACTAGGATCAGCAAAGTCAGTCGGATTCATCTCTGGACCTTGAACGTCAGGGCCATGAATGTCATGGCCAATAGCTGAGACATTTCAGCCTGGACAAAAATGGTGGAGCGACCAACTTATAGACATCCACCATGTCTTTATGATCTCATGGAAAGCGATTATTCTCATGTTCAAATGATCTCTCATAATTTGCCCTCGTTCTGATCATTTCCTGCCTACTGTCATCTCTAATAAACCACTGAAGGGACTTCATCCTACAAGCGGACCACAGGCTGTGACACTAAGTCCATAAACGTGTCAGAGCGAGAGGGCTGAGAAGGACCAGGACCCTGCACCGAGGTATTAATATGACAGTGCTGCTCTTTACAGCTTTCTGGCAGCCCTGCAGCCCCGGCGCGAGCCCCAGCGAGTGAGCCCATGCTCCCTTAAGCAGCTTTCCATGACTGTCAGTCAGAGAGCAGAACTGCTGAGAGCAAACTGCATGGGTGGGTATGAAGAAGTAGGATGACACAGTGCTTCAGGTGCAGTTCAAATGCTCCCTCTCAGGACTGCATTTACTGTGCGACAGAGGATGACACTTTTTATTTTCTAAAGTGGCTGTTCGCATTCATTTTGCACCGCTGAACTAAGTAGCATCACTTTACAAATCTCACTCCAGTCACAAATTATGCATCAAACATTTTGTAATTCTCATTATCTCCTAACAGTAGCATTCACTCAGGACAATCATCAACTGTTTCTTCGTTTCTTCATTGTGAACTAGGACCATGATGAATGATGGGCATAAGCAGTGTAATATCCTATTGACATAATAAGAAACTGCAATCATGATTTTTCTCACTTTGAGTTTCATCTTAAATTACCACTTCAGAGGCACATCCTGCAATATTAATACCCCCATTAAAATCATATTCTACTTTGTATTCAAAGAGAAATATTCTTCAGATGTTAAATAGGATCAAAATTCACCTTGACATTCCTGCATCCATAAACCAACAGCCAGTTTTCCCTCCTCCAGGTTCTGACTACCACCTTTACAGTCACTGATCAAGTGATCTGTATATGCACACACAGCAAGTACAAAGTATACACATGCACCGTTGCTCATAGGTGCGGAAATGAGCGGCTGTGTATGAGTAAACTGTGGAAACCCATCTTACATGCGTGATTCACATAGATGATGTGAATGTGAATGAATAACACAAAGTGTAGAAACAAATCAAAGTGTAGGGGATAAGTACAGCAGGAACGTAGCGAGTTAGGACGAATAGAGGAAATGGGGTGGGGAGTGGTACTTTGAGTCATCAGTGACACTCAGAGTATTATACTGATCCCTCTCCCTCTCTCTCTCTCTCTCGGTCTCTCTCTCTTTCTCTCTGGCTGGCCTGCCGTCACTGTGGGCTTTTCGTTCTACATCAGTGTGGCTCAGTGCATCTCCACAATTATGACGAGTGCATATGCCGTGTGAGAGAGCGAGACTGTGTCCACCTGGCTGGACGTATGTAAGAGTGTGTGTGTGTGTGTCTCACTGAAGAGGAGGAGGATACCTGAACTGTACTCTTCAGTGTGAGCCAGAAGCAGGTCCAGCGCTCCCCCCCCTCTCTCTCTCTCTCTCTCTCGCGCTCTCTCGCTCTCTCGCTCTCTCTCTCTCTCTCTCCCCCGTCTCTGTCCCCTCTCTCGGTGACTGGCCGAGCTCCTCTCCTCTGTGTCCTGCTCTCCACCTGGCCTCCATGTGTTTAACTGAGGACAAGCCATTCCTTTCTGGAAGGTAAGCAGCACAGCAGAGGGAAAGAAATTAGACAATAACAAACAGGGGGATCATTGATGATGAAGCAGGTGTTTGATCTTCCACGTTTTAGTGATGTTGTTTTCGATGGTTGCTAGCTATGGGTAATCAGACAAAGAAGCTGACATGACTGAAAAAAATTTGATTCTCTCATTTCACTTTCTATGCAAAGGTTTGGTAGTTTATGCTGACTTGCAGTGGTTATCTTACAATTCTCCCTATGAAATGATAAAACGTGGTCGTGTTAAAACGGTATTCACTGAAGGACATTCAGTCAAGGTTCAAATGCTGTCTCAAAGAAGTGAAAACGGATTGTGCAGGCTGTTAAGGCTGATGAGATGAAGGCACAGACATCACAGCCAACTTGTGGGATATCCGGCAGGATTAGTGACGAGATCACTAATGATCTGTCTCTGCTTTCCTTTATCTTTTAGTCAAAGTTGAAGTTGTCAAAATGCTGATTGTTTTCAAGACAGACTGTCGACCTTCTCTCCGGCTGCTTGCCACATATTGTTTTTCTGGGCATGCATGTCTGCATGCATGAAGTGCCTATTGTTGTTGCCTGCACAGAAGTGTATGTGAGTGACAATTCATTTGTATGTGTGTTCGCACTCTCGCCTCCCAACAGAAAACCTATATATTTTGACAATGGCCAATTATAATGTTTTTCTTTTGCATACAATATGATTTAACAGGGTGAACGACCTTCAACTGAAGATTAGAGTCAAAGGCAAATAATATATGAAAACATATGACCCACCACTGAGACGGAAATATTTGCTTTCCCATACTCAATCAGACTGTGGTTATGTAATATGTTTGTGTCATGAAGAGGAAGCAGTCATGCTGGAGTGATGATGACAGGACTTACTAGGTTGGCAGAATTGTACTTATTTTTTTTTGCATTCTTTGTGGCTGTTGTCCTTCCCACAGGCGTGGAGATCAGAGACTCAGAGACAATGAAAGAAACAATGTTTTTAAACTAGATTAACATCAGGGATACTTTATAGCATCTTATAGAAAGAAGCATCCCATATGAAAAGTAATCCAGTTTTAAGCCCACATCGAATGACCAATGTTTGTGTTGTTTGCATTAGACCCTGCATGATAAATTGTTTCTGTACCAATCAGATGCATAAGAATCTCTGATACCACATCTTTGTCACCACTGTCCAATGACTGAATCCTCCGGTCTTCCTTTCCATTGCTCCTATCACACTGGCTATCACACTGGCTCTGCAATTACATATAGATTTGAATCCTCCGCTTTAATTTAAAGTTGATATTGTAAGTTGTTTAATTTTAGGAAATTGTCAAATTTGCTACATGTCAAAGCTACATGTCAAAAGATGGTGTACAAGAAAAGCAAACAAGAAAAGTGTGAGTGAACTTTTAACAGGCTGAAACAATTAAGCACAAAAATCATGTCAACATTTAAACACCTGTTCAGTCTTCAGGTGACTTCATCATTCCTCATTAATGGTCACATTGTTGTACTGCATTGCTCTGCCTCCTAAACGCATCACGTTAGGTGCACATTGTCTCACGTGATCATTCTCCACAGTCATTACATAAGATGTGTCACAGCTTGCCCTGCAATGTTTGCAAGAGTAGCCTCTGGCCACTCTTTGTCATGCAGCTAAAACATGGTGTAAATATTGTACCGTGATGACATTCACTTCCACTGTCACTGTCAGTCACTCTGAGAGGAGGAGGCAGTTAGACACAGCAAGGGTGAACAGACACCACTTCAACCTCGCAAAAGGTCTCACAAGGACCTCAGGGGATGCGCCACACAAGCACACTGTGTGTTGTATATGTTAAGGTTTGCCTTTTAAATGCTGCACAATGCAGTGAACCACAAGCTTAATAAAATACTAATGATGCAAATATTTTGCACACAAATAATGTGGATTATTAATGTGTTTAGTTGATTAGTCAATAGAAAGAAAATGAATTGACAACTATTTTGTTAATTGTCATTTTTCAAGCAAAATTGCAAAACATTTGGAAAGTAAATGAAAGGTCTTTGGGTTTTGGGCTATTGGTTGGACAAAACAAGCAATCTGAGGATGTCAGTTTGGACTCTGGGAAAGTGAAAGAGGATTTTTTCAGATTTTCTAGCATTTTATGGACTAAATGAATAATTGATTAATAGTGATTTTTTTTTGAAGAGTTAGTCAAAAGTAAGCTTCATGATGCAAACACAGAGATCAGTAAACAAGTAAACACCATTAAAAGTCACTGCAACATCATAATGTTGCAATAGGTAGCTGGAAAGTTTTTCTTATAACATTCATTTACCAAGAGTATAAATAATTTTAAAAGAAATCCAATATTGCGTTAAAATTAACAAATGAAAGTAGTGAAGTAAATAAACTAAAGACCATCTTGCAACAACATTATTACATGAGTACTCGCAGGTTGGCCCACACAGGTACCTTGCAGTTTTCACACTATCACAGCGAGAAAATCTGTCCACAGACAGACAGATGAACTCCTGCCAAAGTGTCCTGCTCAAAACTGCCTCTGTGGTACTTCCCGCTACAGTAGGTGTCTCCAGGAACACATTTTGGCATGTTCACACACACGCACACACACGTTCACACACGCGCACGCACGCACGCACGCACGCACGCACGCACGCACACACACACACACACACACACACTCACACACACACACAGAGAAAACAATACCAGCAACGCTGTCACGGCTGGTTACAAGGGACAGGGCGGGCAGATCAACCCAAGCATTCAAGATACAATGCGACACTACATTCAGAAACGCGCATGTTTTATGATTCATAACATCAAAGGCACAAACACTGATGTTTGATTGTGAGTGTAACATCACAAAGATGATGCACTGGAGACTGTTTCAAGATAAAATCAGAAATACCAATGACAACACTATTTCTGCATTTGATGGAAGGAAACACGTCAGATAATATGGACGAGAACAATTAAGATTAGTCTGACTTTAATTTGATTTTTAATAAACAGTAGTTGTCGCTGGGATTTTTTTTAGAAATAGTCGTTGTTTCATTATATGCAGAGGTCAAATTTAAATGCAAGTCAAAGATTGAGCTATGCCACCGGCTGCCAGTCTCTGACAACCATGCAGCCGCTTTCACTTGTAATTGTCACTGCTCAAAAGCTCGTGCACGTGGTTGCGCTGCCCTTGCACTTGCACACCCTGACATGCCTGTCAGCCTTTAAATGGCTGCTTATCTCCTCTGACTACAGACATTTAATGGTTATGAGTGACAGCCCTAGTTTCAGTGGTATCACATGAAAATTTTGATGACATGCAGCAGGAATTATTTGTCATGCTGACGACAGCAGTAAACTGCATATGGATAAATTAAAATCTTCTCCTCTGTAAATTATACATTCAAAAATGTTTCCACGGCGACAGCACACTTGGGCAAATGGGTCAGAGCAGAATGCAAATGTGGATCAAAAATGAAATAATGGGCTGCATAAGCCAGGTCAGCAGGCGATATACGGTTTACCACATGCATCATCATCATCATCATCATCTGGAGGTCAATGTCACGGTCTCACAGGCGCCCAGTTAATCACAGCTGAACAGAGTTATTCGGTCAGGCTCAGAGAAATGATAACAGTGGTGTTACAGTTCAGCCACTCTCAAAATACTCAATCTGTCACTGCGGACCAAAGGCGCAGTTCAGCCGGTTAAACTTTCCCCAGCTCTTTGTGTCTCACTTTCACACTCACATGGCTGAGGGTGGTGTAGGTTTTGTTTCTGTGGTTACATAAACACGCTCAGACACAGAGAATGAGTTCAGCTTTGACAGAAACAGTCTGTCTGTGTTACTGTTGATGAGGTGTTCATTTGTTAAATCAAACTGTGCTGATGCATGGGATGGTATAAGTACGGGGATTGTTCAAAAATCAAGGGGAAATAGTGCTCACTCAGGCTTAGTGGAAGAGCTGGAGCTTAAAGACCAGCACACTTGAGAGAGAGAAGCATCCGCACACTCAGATCTGTGCAGAAGTTGCTCTGATTAGTGCAAGCTTTAAATCTTCCAGGTGTGACAGTTCCAAGAGCTTGCATGAGATGAAACATCTTCGGCATAGATCTGTGCAGATGTATCTCTCTCGAGTTTACTTGTAGAGGATGGTTATCACCCGGGAAACAATCCAACACAAACTGAATTGTCTTGCCGTCGTGTACCCACCTGCTGTGACAGAAAAAAGGGATGATGATTTATGATTGCAGGAAGAAAGAAAGAAAGAAAGAAAGAGGTCATCATTGTGCTAATTGGTGTTTTGAGGCTGATACTAGCATTGATTTCATATCTAGTGTTAGCTTATGAAAAATAAGAGTGATACAAATGCTGTCAATAAAACATTATATTCATAATTATTTTTGCATATTTGCAAACATGCACATCAATACTGACATATCTGTAAAAAAAGAAAATATGTTTACTGATAACAGAGCCTGATAATCTTCACACGCTGACAGGACAGGGGAGTTCTTATATTTGAGTGGTCATAATTACTTTACTGAGTCTCCACCACTCAGACTGACTGGGCATTTCATCATTGACTGGTATGCTGACTTGCATAGTAATGAAGCCTCATTCTTTATCCTGTGTGATTGCTTAAGACCTTGAGTCAATGCTGCCTCTGCATCATCTCTGATAGCGCTCCCAAGTGTTGCTCCAGATTCATCCCTGCAGAACTCTTTCCTCCCCGATTTTATTTTTATTTTTTCATTCTTCTATCAAGCAAAGTGATGCTCAGTCGTCTTGTTTGCAGGTAGCTGGGCAAGAAGATTCTGACTCGTAACAAAGAACATGACTACTGACATGTTTCAGCTGCTGCTCAGGAGGATCTATGAGGTTAATTTATAAACTCTTTGAAATCCTTGAGCACCTGTCAGCTCTCCCTCACGGCTGAAAGATCAAACTCTTACCTACGCTCATTATGTGTCTATCCTATCACTCCATGTGTTTGTATTTGCGCTTGTGCATGGTTGCATCATGTGTAAACACGCCTCAGCCGGGGACAAAACTTGCAATTTCACTATCCTTTGATCCGGCAAATTTGAGTGTGTGTTATCTTAAACGTAATTGTTTTGGTCTGTGGTTCCTAATCTCTCATCTCATACTCCTGTTGTAAATCCTGAAAGGCACAGTCTCTCAAATTCTTTCCATCTGTCAATCCTGCTTTGCTTTGTATATTTCAATTTAATATGAATTGTCCTCATCTTTTGCTAAGGATTATTTTTTATTTAAAACAGCTTTTTCATCTATTTTTACATCTGATCCCACGGGCTGGAAGTATTGTGCAACAAAGACAGTAAGAATGCACAGCCTGCACTTCAGACAGTAATACACATTTTAGACGCTTTAGAAACAAAACTGAGGAAATGTTTATTTGGTTTCAAATACTGAGACCAGGCACTGAGGAAATAGCTTTTGCCGCCGTAATTTAAAACTCTTTCAACATTACATTTGCTCCATCTTGAGAGTTTTCATTCAAGTTTACATCCTCATCAGTGGCGTATCGAGTGTCTGTAAATTCTTCAATCACTGCATTATTTACAATTAACTCGTGTGTGTGCTAATGTTGACCACATTTCAGATGGGAAATGATTCAGACACATCTGCTGTGTTTGCCTCCACCATCTCCAAGGAGTACGACATCCTCATGGGTTCGCTCTACGGTGTATTTTGTAAGTCTGCACGAAAAGCCGATTCCTGCTGTGTTGATCATTTGCTCACTCCATGCATGCATGTCAAATCCCCACAGGTGCACAATCTCTAGCCAAGTTCAACCTCTCTCTCTTTTTTTACAGGTGTACTGTCCCTCATGGGTAACTGCATTCTGCTACTTGTTGCATATCACAAGCGGTCGACCTTGAAGCCAGCAGAGTTCTTCATCATCAATCTCTCTATCAGTGACCTTGGGATGACGCTCTCTTTATTCCCACTGGCAATACCGTCAGCTTTTTCACACAGGTACCTCATGTTCCCCCTCTTATCTTTTTTTATTTATTTCTCAATGAACAATAATCAATAACTGCTGACAGCCATAGGCAAATATTATAGTACGAACTTAATTTATATCGTTTTTTTTTTTTTTTCAAACAGAAAAGCCAAATGTTTAATTTTTCCAGCTTCTTTATTGTGAGAATTCTCCGTCTTTCTACTTTATATCATTAGTTTTTTAATCTTTTGGTTTTGGACTTGCTGGTCAGATAAAACAAGTCATCTGAGGAGGTCACCTTGGGCTTTAGGAAATTACAACAGGAATTTCATTATTTCCTGAGATCATACAGACCAAATAATTAACCACTTAATCAAGAAAATCCGCAGATTAATGAATAATGAAGATGACCATTAGCTGCAGCCCTAGCCTCCGTCACAATTCCCCTTTCTCTGTGCATACAGGTGGCTGTTTGGAGAAATCACCTGTCAGCTCTATGCGATGTGTGGAGTACTGTTTGGTCTGTGCAGCTTGACCAACCTCACAGCCCTGTCCTTAGTCTGCTGCCTGAAAGTCTGCTTCCCCAGCCATGGTGAGGGGCTGATAAACTAAACTGTTGAGTATGTTGCTGCTGCAAACACTGCAGATTTTTATCACAAAGCTGAGCAGCATGAGGGAAATAAATAACCACTGTAACTGCAGCCCTTTTCTTTTCTTTTCTTTTTTTTTCCTATCTCCTGTCTGATCAGGTAACAAGTTCTCCTCGTCACACGCTCGCCTCCTGGTGGTCGGAGTGTGGTGTTACGCGTCTGTGTTTGCTGTAGGGCCCTTGGCACAGTGGGGACATTACAGCGCTGAACCTTACGGCACAGCCTGCTGCATTGACTGGCATGCACCCAACCACGAGCTTTCAGCTTTGTCTTACATTGTCTGCCTTTTCGTCTTTTGCTATGCACTGCCCTGCACCGTCATCTTCCTCTCCTACACTTTCATTCTGCTGACAGTGCGCGGGTCACGTCAGGCCGTCCAGCAGCATGTGTCACCACAGACCAAGACCACCAATGCACACGCTCTCATTGTCAAGGTCAGAGGATATCAGTGTGTCGCTTCAGCATCACTGACTTCAGGTTTTGCAGTTGGCAGGATTTGAGCAGGATATGAGACAGTGAATTATTCAAAAGGTTATAAAAATAATGAATCTTTGTAGAACCTTCTCATGCATATGTAGCTATCTGTGTGTGTGTGTGTGTGTGTGTGTGTGTGTGTGTGTGTGTGTGTGTGTGTAGAAATAATAACAGGACGATATTACAGATATTTGTATCTACACCATTTATGTTTAATACCACTGGTATGAAACTAAAGAAATCTTCTGCATGACATGTTTTTACGCTGTGTGTCCATTCATGTATTTCTTTATGTTTCTTCTCCATAGTTGTCAGTAGCAGTCTGTATAGGCTTTCTGGGTGCCTGGACACCATATGCTGCTGTGGCCATGTGGGCCGCTTTCGGGGATGCCACACGAGTTCCTCCTGCTGCCTTCGCCCTGGCTGCCGTGTTTGCCAAGTCTTCCACTATGTACAACCCCATGGTCTACCTGCTGTGTAAGCCCAACTTTCGCGAGTGTCTCTACAGAGACACGTCCATGTTACGTCAAAGGATCTACAGGGGGAGTCCACACTCAGATCCGAAAGAACGCTTCGGATCCAACTCACAGCGCCATAAGGACATGAGCATCTCCACGCGTTTCTCAAACGGACAGCAGGAGAGTTACGGGGCGTGTCTGCACTGCACTGAGAATGCAGGGCTGTGTCATGTGACACCGCCCCAAAGGACTGCCTGCGTCCTGACTGGATCAACCTACAGAGAGGTGACAGTCGGACAGCTCTCAGCCAAACCACAGGACGACTTCCTCTAGTGGCGCAACCTCCTTCTCTCATGAGGATAACAAGGCAGGAAGGTGCCCAAAAAGGGAGAGAGATTACTGTGTGTGCACAAGTTATAACAAGCGCGTGTCACCGAGACTTTATAGCGTGACAACACTTGCAAGGACCTTCAAAGGCATTCTTCCTGAAAGTCACTCAAAAGTGGCCCTGTCATTGTGAAATACCGAAGATTTCCAAAAGTCCACACTGCTCTTACTTCGTCTGAGAAGATGTGCCACAGAAATTTATACTTCTAATACTGTGACGCCTACTTCTGTGTCGGCTTGTTTCCTGTTTCATTTTACTGCACTGTAACTTCACTGGATTCTGAAGGAACAGACGAGGGCTGGCTTCAAGGTTAATTAGACAAATGTGTGAGATTTTAAAGCCGCTCATCGCCCTTTGCGTACAGCAGGAACATACTGCTTAATGTGAGGATAAACCCTGTTTGCCAGTGCAAACAAAACAAATGAAAAGACAATTATTGTGAAGGATTGTGAAGGAGATGAAGAAATTGTTTACGGTCCCTTCTGTGGACTCGCAGATTAATATGTAACCGATTAAGATGAAGTTTTATAAAGACATGTGTAACTGTTGCATGAATATGTTAAAGTGGTACTCAGCCCAAAACGATCAAGCATTTGCCTGCTGTAGGCTTGAATGTTTCTATGGATGTTTTCTCCTCGTCTCCATTAGAATCTACAGGTTTCAAGTGTTTTATAATAAAAAGACAGATTTAGTCACTTTGATGAAGGGGTCCATGCTCGACAAAGCTCCACTGTGCTACATAGCCTGTAGTTATTCTCCTACTGCAGAGAGTCAGGTAAAACCGGCAAAACCAAGTTTGCACACTGTCGGCCTTAATACTGTTAAATCTGATATGAACACTGATTTTAAAAATTGGACTAGAAGTCAATTACACCTTATGTTTAGTCATTAGTTCTGACAGAAATTCAGACATTCAAAAAACCAGCCCTTTCTTTTAGCAGATTCCTTCATTCATCAGTGCCCTTAATCTTCCATGCACATTAGATTATACTGTAGATGCTCTCATGTTTGTAGTTTCTGCTAAATAATGTGCATTTACACAAAGTATTGGGTTAAAAAGTCATCAACTAAATCAGTTGATCATAATGTCGTGCATGAACAGTATGACTGACGAGTAGCTTTCCTGAAAAGTCAGAACACCCAGCACTGTACTGTATTTCATTCTGCTTTCCCTCTTTAACGTGGTTACTGTGCTATGTGGCGTCATGTATGTATATAAAGGAAAACATACTGTGTGTGTTAATATCCTTATCAAAATCCAATTCTTGTGCAGCCTTATTTACTAAAGAATAAAACATTCAGTGGAAGTTTGTTATCAGATTGATCTGAAATGCTGTCCTGTTTTCAAACTAGGAGGCCCAGTGTTTTTAAACATCACA
This sequence comes from Seriola lalandi dorsalis, assembly GCF_002814215.2. Classification (NCBI taxonomy): domain Eukaryota; kingdom Metazoa; phylum Chordata; class Actinopteri; order Carangiformes; family Carangidae; genus Seriola; species Seriola lalandi. Next base: position 897,806 of record NW_019524815.1, on the reverse strand, counting down.
AACGTGTCATGAAGATCAATAATACAGTAAAATATGGTTAAGGGAGAATGACTTGACTCTAGCCAATTCTAGCATAGCAGCGAAGTAAAAAGAAAACACTAAGTATTTTTTTTCCTGTGAAAATGATCCAATGATGTAAAAAAAAAAAAAAAAACACTTCTGTGGCTCATTTCAATTTGTGAGGACGTTTTGCCTTGGGAACTGTTCATTAACTTGAGAGCCCACAAGGTTCAAATTCACTTGCAATCTCATTTTCTACAAAGGAGTGGACTGACATTATTGGCAGCACCTTGGTGCGGTGTCTGTTTAAAATTCCTGGGTTGGTGTGCAACATTTCTAAAGGCTGAAGCAGCAGCTTTAGTACTTCAGAAGACAGAGAAACTGAAAGATTAAGACCAAATACAAGTGTAATGCTTGCATTCCAACATACTCGACATTTTAGGACAAAGTGCCTCAAAAATCAACAAAAACCAAAACAACCGTGTATTTCATATTACTTCATTACTTAATTAGCTTAAATAGCTAATAAAATAGCTAATTACAAAAGACTGTCCATCCATCTAATCATTTGTCTACATAAAAAGACAAATCCCTTTTTTGGTTAAGCACTTGAAGGTGTAACCATGTCACTGACTAAAAGAAAACACATCCAAACAATTAATGAGATGTTGAAATTGATGTTTCACTTGGTAGATTGGAAGCCTATTCTGGGAGGGCACTCTTAGAGGGAAATAAAACATTTCCCACTTAATGGACTGTAATACTTCCATTTTACCGCAGCTTTTTCATATCTTTGTTTTCCAATGAGACGGCTTTTTCAGAGGAGTATCTTTGAGCACACTGACTGAAATCATGATGACAGCAAAGCTACAGCTGGGGGGGGGGGGGGGGGGTTACCAAGCCTTTGAAGTTAATATGTATGTGCATCCAGAAAGTGCATATAAAAAGCCCATAGGATGTTGAATCTTGGAAATACAAAACATTAATATGTATATCTATATCTACTGCAGTGATTTACTTCTAACAAGGTTGAATTGAACTGAATTGAACTCCAATGCGAGCAGGGAGCCAACGTAAATATGCATGAACGATCAGCTGAAATGCAAAGTTATTTATTTTTCCCCAGTATAATTTTTTAAAAAACAGACAGTTGAAGGATAAGCTTTTCACTGGCAGCCAATATAGGGAAGCAGAGATATAGTTAGAGGAGGAATTAAAAGAAAAATAACTTATATGGCACATAACATTTAAGGAAACAGGCAGAATAATCCTGCATGGACACATATAGTAGGTGGGTATTTTTCAAAACCTACAATTCTTTGTTTCTTGAGATTCTTGATTTTGGGCTGTCTTTTTTTGTAGAGACAGACAGAACCAGATGGAGTGAGCGTTTACCCAGCACAGCACCCGAATATAAAAGAGATTCAATTAAGAGTCACATCAGAGATAATGACAGTTAGCTCACACAGCAAAAGATCCAAAATATAGTACTGCACATTCTTATCGTCATCTGGTTTTCCTCTTTACAGTCCCACTCTCACTCACCAGTCCTCTTCTCTTCCATTTCCCTAAAAACTCTGACTCTTAAACTCTGTCTCTCTTCCTCTCTGTTGAAATGCAGACTGTGACCTGCTATACCAGCTGTTCTGGCGCAGCCTCACAACCCCAGGCATGCAGTTAATACAAAACACAAATTTATTTTGGCATGTTTAATTCTCGGGTTGATATCGGCGCCTCAATGGTGACTTGAGGACAATCTCTGTTCTCAAGTATGTGTGTGAGTGTGTGTGTGTGTGAAAGAAAGAGAGAGAGAGAGAGAGAGAGAGAGACACACAGAAACAAAAAGAGAGAGACAGAAAGAAAGAGAGTGAGACAGAAAAAAAGAGGGAGAAGAGAGATTAAGGGATGAGTCTCTGTGTGTAGGCTCTTACCTCTTGGCTGAGAAGTCCACAGTCACGTCTCGGAGGTTCATCTTAACGTCACACCCAAACCCTCCTGTATTAATCAGAATGAAGCTAGTTATGATGCTGCACGGAAATAAATAATTAAACAATCCATTCATCTGTATATTGTTCCAAACTTAAAAGTCCCAAACCAGTGGTTTTGTATGCCGCATGTACTTGGAGGAGGTACCTGCTATATAGCCACTATCACTAAATATCTTTTAATTAACTATTTACCGGTATTTATCAGGCTCCTTTTGTGTCTTTTTTTGCCTCCGTTTTGAATCAGTAATGAACATAATAGTTATCTGCAGCTCTACAGCAGATGACAAACTCAGGCTCAAACATTTACCCAAGAGTAGAAACAACTCTCTGACATACGCAGTCTTAAGATTATTATAAGTAAAACTGTGGTATTGGGCTGAATTAGGGGCAGTATCTCAGTGACTGGCTCTGTGCTTATGCCCTGGTGCCCTCTAGTGCAGACAAATGGAAAAATATGAGGAAGCACTGCCAGGCAAACTAAACCAACAATTCTGGCCCCAAATTCCATTTTCATAATTTGATGGCAACCCTCCATCCAACCCTCCATCCTTGTGCAAAGACTGAGTCCAGGTAAAAGACCCCCCACCTCTCCTACATAGGAGCAAGACTCCCAGACTGAATCCACAGTCCACATAGTTACTCTTGTCCCTTTATGGTCATTTTGCATCTTTTCTGTGGCCATTGAGTGATTTTTTTGCATCTCTTTTTTTTTTTATCATTAAAAAAGCTTGAAAATAGCCCGACTTACCTCTTGTCTTTTTCTAGTGGAAGCAGCTTATAAGCAGTAGTTTGAGCACCTCCTCTCACTCTGGTGTGTATTCACAAATAGCCTGCAATACATAGACAATATTTTAAGATCAGATTCCTGAGCCTGCTGTCAGACACAAACGACCAACATCACTATTAATATTCAGAAACTGAGAAACTCAGTCAAGTCTGAACAGACATATTTTGGATTCAACGTGACGTACCCTCTCCTATATGATCATTATCTCCAGTGTTTCTCAAGTAAACGTCCACAAACCCAAATATAAATCATAGGGAAAAAAAGACGCTTCTCAAAAGTGCAGAACTTCATGTTTTATCATCGCGTTTTTAACTTTTTTTGTGTATCAAAGTAATTAATTGTCAGAACATCCAATGGTACAGAACAAAGAAAAACTGTTTATAGCGAATTCAGCGTCGTCAAATTTCCAAATGCAAACAAATACATACTATAAAGTCAATAGTTTAATATGAAAACAAGCAACAACAACAATAAATGGGGCTCAACTCATACAGCTAACTCACTGAATCCATGGCAACGTTCAACTAACCCCTTTTTTGTAAAAGTTAATACATGTTCATGTGTGAGGACTTTCGACGTTTAATGTGACATTGTTAAACACTTACACGTTCAGACTAATACCAAAGCTCCGCTGGGCGGGTTTTTGACGCTCCGTTGCTCCTCGCGGTGATTTGCACGTTCCTTACATCCAAACGCGGTACTTTCAAATTTAAGGTAGGTTGTGTAGCTGATATCTAGCTAGCTTAATAATTGCATAACTTCCACAGAAATTAATTAAAATAAGCTTTGTATGTTTCTACATAAATTGTGAGATGTATTAAAAGATGTGACGCCGCCATGACGTTTAACTAATGTGCAATCCTAAAAACTAGCCTGTTTTAAAGTTTCCTCCTAGCGAACACGGCGCGCTAGCCGAGTTTGACCCTGGAAGTTAGCAAACTTCGAGCTTAACTTTCGGTAAAATAGCTCTGACAAAACGCCCAAATACTCTCTAATATCGGTGTTGTGTTTGTCACAGGTGACATCCAAGTTTCCAACATGTTGTTCTACACGCAACTCTTCACGTCTAAGCGGGGGCCTCTAGCCAAAATTTGGTTAGCAGCGCACTGGGAAAAAAAACTCACCAAGGCTCATGTATTTGAATGCAATTTGGAAACAACCATCAGAGACATCATTTCTCCACAGGTAAACCCTATCAAAAAGGTACACCCGGCACCGGAAGTTGTACACCAAGTGTGCTGTCTAAGATGTATGTCTGATCTTTGCAGATGAAAATCGGTTTGCGTACATCCGGTCATCTGCTCCTCGGTGTGGTCAGGATCTACTCCAGAAAAGCAAAGTATCTCCTGGCAGACTGCAACGATGCCCTGGTTAAGATTAAATTGTCATTCAGGCCAGGTATCACATCATGTTTGTTTTGTAAACAGTTATTTAAATAGCTCTGACAAACACAGGCACCACAGGGTTTGAAAGCCTGTGGTTACATTGGACTGGCTGAAATGTTAATTATGGCTGTGCAAAGGAAGGGAAGTGACAACTATGGCCAAGGGATGCATTTATTGAATGGAAAAAAGATAACATTTCAAAATACAAACTGCTTAATGTGCAATTTTAACCAGTCTCTGTTTTTGTATGTGTATTTCGAGTGTGTATGTGATAGCTCCTCTTGAATGAATGAGGCTAAAACCTGTACTGTGAAAAAGCAGACTGCGGTTTAACACTGCAGAAATTTGGCTTTTTTTTTGCAATCAGACTGTAAGGATAGGATGATTGTGCAGAAACTGAGTCATTGTCACAGTTTCTATGCACAGATATACAGAGCTTCCCATTTTTTAGGTACACTGACAGGTGTTTCTATTCTTTTGTCCAATTCATATTAATGAGAGTGGCCCAAATAACAGAATATAACAAAATTCAATACTGTGCAACAGCAGTCCAAACTATATTCTCCAAAAGGATCATAAAGTTTCAACAAAAACTGAACATTACAACCTTCAGGAAGGAAGATTTATTACAGGCCTGTTGTGTTAGACCGCACTAGTTGTAGCTAAGTGTACCTAATATGCCGACAACTTAGTGTAAAAACTGGTTGGTAACTTTACTTAAGGCCAACCACCAGAGGGTGACATACACATAATTACTTAACCAACATATTTTGGAAAGCAACGTGCTCACTGCATCTTGAATGTTAAATGCATTGATGGACTCTCAAATGTACAATATCACACAGAACAAACAGTCCCACAGGACAGACACAGAATGCATTCAGACATTTCTGTAGCTAAAAAAATATTCTAACACACTTCCAACAAAGAAGTTAGCATCTCCGAATTCAATACAATATAATATAATTTATAGATATACTACAATAGCTCAGCTGACAAATATGCATGTGTAAGATCCTTAAGATGTCTATAAATTCAGATGTCTACTCAACATGAGCTTTTTAATACCTGTAAAAGCAACAGTACACTGCCTATATATATTTTTTCTTTTGCCAGTTCCAAAGAAATATCTCTCTTCAGAGTAGTGCATGTTTATATTCGCCTTGTTTTTCTCTCACCCCACCAGGTCAGACAGATATGCCTGAGGAGGGACTCGAGGCAACAGTAAAAGCAATTACCTTGGTCGAGGATTTCACTGCTTTCGATGCCCATCTGCCGCCCCTTGGGTACTGTTATCTCCTATTCTCCATTACATCCTAACCTGTTGTTCATGTACTGCAGTTTTCAAGTTATGTTGCAGTTTAAAAGGCACAACCAGGTTTATTCACAAACGCAAGTGAAACTTTTCTGTCACAAATCGAAAATCAGCAATTTCTATATTTCTCAAATGCTCATAATTGAGACTGTTTTCCTACAAACATTTCAAATCAAGCTGTGATTTTGTGTTTTGAATTCTGGAAGAAGGACTAACCTGTTCATTTACATGAGGTTCACTGATTGTTTCTTTAATACTAATTGATAAATATTCTGTCTGTGGCCACACTGTGTTGTCTTGATACTGGGACACCAGTAACATAGATGTGGTGGACCACTTTTCATTGAACCAGAGTCGATCAGAGGAAATCACTTTGAAAGAGGATTTTGGAAGTGACTTTCTGAACTTGGCAGACATCGGTAAGAACCTGCTCTCTGATGTGTTATTTTGATTTTGTTAATGCAGAACCTTTTGGTATATTCAGCATAATTTTATTGCTGCATTAAGCTTTTCTATAATAATCAAATTTAAAAGATGTAATAAATCTGATTATATTTTTCATGCTACCAACAATGAACTAATCCTTCTACATATTCTCTTCTGTATTTTCATTCTTCTGTGCTCCACTGTTGTCCAAAAACTACTAAAAACATACCACAGCATACCAAATATGCTATATACTACTGATTGAATAACGTTAATTCAGAAATAAAGTCCCCAGATTTTTTTTTATTAGTAATGTACAGTTTTGTAAAACAGTTTCGTAATGAAAGCATATTTTTGTGAACCTTTTTCAAAGATTTGTGTCGGCAACAAGAATGAACGTTGGGGCTGTGTGCCTTAGGACACAGTCAGATTGTCTTGAGAGACAAACTAACACATTGTTGGTTCTAGTCTTTTCACAGGATTTGTTGACAGCAACAAAAATGTGTATCATCACCCTTCTTCTCTAAAGCTAGATTTATGTGCAGAACTGGAATTTGATATGAGCAACTTTTTCCCTCCTGTTTGTTCTGATGAGTAGGAGCAGAGTCCCAGAGCCACCAGAATGCACTGCTGGATGTGAGCTTCCATAGCTTGGCTCAACATGGAGACACTTTTGGAGACGAAGATAAAGTATTCGACTTACTTGGTAGTTATTGTAAATCAGTTTTTGCCATATTTTAACCTGAATCTTGAGCAGAAAAAAATATAATACTTGTGTCTTTGACTTATTTACTGTTGTTGATAGTGGCTTCAGCAACATTTTTGGCAAACCAGGCAAGTACCAGTTACCAATTAACAGACTGTAATATACTTTATCTTGTAACATTAAATATGTAGTAGCAAATTTCTTTTAACCACTTGGGGGCAGCAGAAATAAGTTGTGAATACAACATTGACATACCATCATATTTTAAGTTGATATTATGAGTTGTAAGCGAACACTTGCACTTAATATTCAATATCAAGGGAAATCTATGGTTCCTTTAGTTGCTACGTGCTCCACTATGTTCACCAGCTAGTTGCTAACTCTGAAAGTGATGCTATAAGAGCAGTGAGAGTGAACCAAAACGGTTAAGTTGCAGCCTGACAGCTAAACTTTGAGCTGAAAATCACTACCAAGCTCTGTAAAGCCGATCAGAGCTGCAAATTTGGGTAATCAATCTACGAACAAACCCATTCATATTGTCAAATAGTTTGGACATTGTCAAGTCAAATTTTACTTACACAGCTCAATATAACAAATCACAAATTCTTCTCAGGGGCTTCACAACCTGTACACCTCCTTTAATGGGGGAAAAAGAAAATTAAGACATTGTTATTGTAAAAAAAATATCACTTATATAGAGATACCTTGAAGGAAACAACTTGAGTAAATGCATCCCAATTCAGGGGCTGGATCTTCCAAAATCAGCACCTGCTGTCCAATGATGTCATAAAATATGACATAATTAATTAAGTGATAGAATTTTTCATTGTTTGTTGTTGTTGTTGTTATATAATGGACCATAAGACATTAAGAGAAAATCAAAAGGTACATGGATATAGTTACCATTAGTCTGATACTATTTGCCAGACATTTATTATGTGTTTCAGTGAAATGTCACAACTCAAAGTGTAAACTCATACGAGGGTGTCATGGACTTGCCCCAGTTTCCCAGTGATGTTTGCACTTTGTCATCAGTTTAAGGGCAATGTCCTGGTCATAAACTGTGAAATATTTGACTTCACAAGTTGACAGGGATTGCCCAAGTGCACCATTAGGTTTGGTCTCTGTGAGGCTAATAGCTTGTCTCATTTGGGGAGGAAGCACAGATTCAGCCTGGCCTTCAGGTTCTCTGATGGGGTGTATCCTTTCAAGGACCCAGCCTCTGAACCGGGATGCAAAGAAATAAATAGCTTCACTGTTTATCAGTTTTTGATAACCTTTCAGTGATAACCCAATAGAAAAAAAGATTCTCTCTGCATTCATTCATCATTGTTGTCGCTTTGTGGCAAGGAAATCCCACATCTGCTACAAATTACAATAAAATACTAAAACAATCGAAATCTTTGCCCATCAAAAAAAGTTCAGTCATTATTTGTGCCAATTCTCTTGCTGCTTGAGTGACCAATTCTTGTTATTTTTACTGACCCTATAGACTTTCTGACAAACTCCAGTGATAAGGCTGAGTCCACCAACTTCATCACAGAAGATCCAGAGAATCCAGATAATTATCAACAAGGTGATAATACACCAGGATAAACACCTTATCATTATTTACATCATGTGTTCACTTTCCACTAACAATGTAAAGCACTTCCATTTGAATAGTTGCTTTATAGTAGTTGAATGCCTGTATTTTGTACTTTCCACTTGGGTTATTTGTACGGATAATGGTTTTGGTTGATGGCACAGCAGCACCACTGGATAGTGTTGTCATCAAGTGAGTAAGTTTGCATTCAAAGATTTTTTTAAACTCAGAATTGATTCTATTTTTTTTTTTTTTATACAGATGCTCACAGAAGACATTCAGTGGATGTAGAGACCCCTACAGTGAACGAGACCACCTTGCTTGCTGATGAGGAGGAAGCCTTTGCCCTCGAGCCTGTGGCCATCACTCGTAGGCGCAACTAACACCTGTCAAACTGTGGTCCTTTAACTCTCAAATGCATATTATAAAAACAGCCAGTTATTCAAGCACTATCAGAAATGCTGGCGTCAACCCTCTGAAACTACACACATTCACAATGCTTACAAATCTAAACATTGTTAGTCGAACCAAAAAACTCATAACAGTTTATCCAGCGTCCATTCTGTGCCACATGTAAACTGTTTGTACTTAAAGTAAAACCAGCACTCCTTTGACCTTCTACCGTTTTTCTTCAGCGAACTCAGAAAAGAAGAGGGGGAAGAGGAAACGCAAGTTGATTGTGGACCAGGCTAAAGAGCTGACCAATGAATCCATCAGAAAGCAGCTTTCTGATTATTCAGACCTGGTCGCCCCTTTGGACATGGCCCCCCCGACCTTGCAGCTCATGCAGTGGAAGGAGAGCGGAGGTGCAGACAAACTTTTTGCACAGCCATGTTCCACTGTAGTAACTCCACAGATAAATGAGGTATAAAATCTCTCTGCAGTGTTGGTTTATATCGTAAAACAATTAATCTGTCTGTACTGAGTATTACATTACAGTGTTAAATCTCATTTTGCCTCTTCAGCTCTTTCCCAAGAATGTTTTCCAGGCGAAATATTTTGGTGTCACTGAGGAGGCTGAGGAGATGCGACAGGATGGACAAGAAGGTAGGAACTTATACACAGTATTCAAGCAGTGAGAGATCTATTATATAAATTATAATCTCACACTTTAGTGTGTCACTGGTGTTGTCCTCTGTTCTTTCTCCCCCTCCCTCAATCTACATCATTATGTCTGTACAGTTCAGAGGGACATGAGTGCCCTCACCACAGACATCAGTGTCGTAGATTCATCAACCAACACTGAAAAGACACACCACACTGAGCTGACAGTTCTTGATCAAATAAACAACAACCAGAATGAGAGTTACTCAGAGGTAGTATCATAGTATAATTTCTGGTGTATAGAAGATTAAATTCTCATTCATGATGCTCCTCCACATTTTTTCTTTAGTTTATAATCTGCTCTGTGTGTTTATCAGGATGGAAAGAGGTCAGGGTTCACTGATCCAGAACTCCCATCAGAAGACTCCATGTTTGTCCACCCATCTCACATGGAGCAGGAGACTCAGTCAACATCCCTCCACACTCAGGTGCTTTTGAGCACACACAGTTTCAAATGGAAACAGGGCAGGGAATTAGACTCTGTCAGACTCCACATTTCACTCGCCTTTTTCTTTGGGATGATAGTGAACTAATAATAGATGGTTATCTGTGAAAATGGCTGGTACAGTAGACAAGCGTTTGACAGATGGCGGGTGTTAATTTCACATGCTGCCTTGGAGATGTGCCGAGCATCCCTAAGTGAATTATGGTCCTCTTTTTCTAACCTGCAGTGTATGCTGGACAGCCAGGACTTTGAGGAGAGGAGGATAACCAGGCGAGCACAGAAGCTTCTGAACACTCTGAAAGTAAGAACCTAAAAATAAAATTTCACTTATTAGCATCACAATAACACTAACTACTCAATGTCACAAGTAAATTACATTAATTCAGAGCATTGCGTTTGTAATGTCTGCATGTCCATGACACAGGACTGTTGCCACAGTGGACAGGGATTTAAAGATGAGAAAGCCGGGACAGGATTAGAGATGATGCAGTGAAATTAAATTTGTGTGTGTATGTGTGTGTGTGTGTGTGCGTGCGTGCGTGTGTCAGAGCCAGGGCGACCGTGAACCCACATTCAGCTTGAAGGCACTCTGTGACGGGGGCAATCGCTCGCTGGCTGCAGCCACTTTCTTCTGTCTGCTTGTTTTGAAAAAACAACAAGCTCTCCACCTGCACCAGAGCTCTCCCTATGAGGACATCTTTGCCACACCAGGACCCATGTTCTACAATTGGTAAAACAGGAATTAGCTTCTTAAAATAATTGGGTTCATAAATGAGTTGCGGTCCTGGTTCTACTGGATCTGACTCACAAGAGTAGCACAGGTTAAATAAATTTTACCCTGGGAAATGTTTAAAAACTGGCTGAAAAGAAAACACTAACTTGAATATATGTCACACATGTTTGTACCAGGGTATGTGCAGGTCTTCAAAAGCACTTAATTCAGTTCCCTCAAAAGAAGGACCATAAAAGTTATTAAATAAGTCTTAAAATTCCTTTACAAAATTCATAAATATTTTATCTCAGCTTTGTTTTCTTGTTCTGTTCGCCCATCGTTTCAAAACTCAGTTATCATTTACCATCATATACAACCCAAAAAGCATCAAATCACATTTATATTTTTTACTTAGTAAAACCAGCAAACACAGATTAAATGTTTGAATTAAAAATGACAATGAATTAATTATCTCAATAGTTGTCAAAAAATTTGCTTTATTTTAATTAATTATATCATCAGGAATTATTGTTATAAACTGCAGGGAATCACTGAAAACCGTTAATCATAGCTTTATACTTTAGCCGGTATGATGGTGAAACATATATGTTATTCTATGTGGGATTAAAAAGCTTTAAATTTGGCGAAAATTTGGTGAACCTGCAAAAACCCTGTGTATGTTTGTGTGTGTCTTAAATGTTGTAAATATTCTTTGTGCTTGTTCTTGGCACTTTTCATTTGTGAGAAAGCGGAGGTTATCAATGACAAAAACATTTAAATCTAAAACTCTTCAACTCAAAAATATTTTAAATGGTAATCTCAAAGATCCTATGAATGTATTTATTTTTTATATTGACAGCATGTTATGGAGCATTTCTTGAGGTGTTTTAGGTACTGTGCTTTCCTGCATATTCAGTGTTTGACACAAATTCCTAATTTATTTATACCAACTATTGTTCCTCAGAAAGTAAACTTGTATGCAAGACCTGTCATGCACCAAGTGCCACTTGAATTCCTGTTGTGTTTTGTCTGAGAGAAAAAAAGCACAATTTGGCAATTAATAATAAGTAAATGTTGAAAATAATTGCTTTATATCGGTTCATTCCTCAATACTTCCTTTCAAAGTATCTATTTAACATTTTTCTCTGTTTCAAATGAATATTCGGCATTTATATGAAACAAAAATATGGCTGAATATTTACTTTGTGTACATTGTGATGTTCTACAAACAATTTTATGTTACTGGAGTTTGGGACATGAAGCTCAATTAATATACCAGTCATAATTGTCTAGATGTTATGTTCAGTATTTTCTTTCTGCAGCTTAAATCTATAAAATGGAGTCATCAGTTCTATAGCAACAGATGGTGTGACTCATGTTCAATTATACAGTGATAGTACATGTGTGAAATGTATTATTTAATATTTATTAGGCTACGAATCGTCAGAATTTGAGTTTAATTCACCTTATTTTGTGCTCAATGCAGTCCTGACATCTCACATTAGAGGGCAGAAAAATAATTTTCTTTTATCACAGGTCCAGACATGACACTGAGGGACCACTAATACATACCATTTGTTTAAAGGGGCATAGGGATGACTGTAAAAGACTGGAGCTGAGTGACACACCCATTTCCCACTTGTTCTTGGAGTTCATTATGTAAGAAGTTTAGAGGATTTATTATAGAGTTTAAGCCATTCTGAAATTGTAAATATTTTGTAGGGATGTCTGCGGATGTGGGTTGTAATAAAATTAATGGATCTGTTTTTCATGTGTTTCCATCATATCATACAAACTTTGCTCTACCTGGCCTGTAGCCACCACACAGTGAATGAGTCTCTGTACATCTATCATCTGAGGTGCTGTACATGGTGTACCGCTCAAACTGGACACATCATCACCCTGCCTGCTGTCAGTGCTGGACTGAGGAGCTTTCTAATCTATCAGACATTATTATCCCTGCCATGAAAACGATTTTAATAACCATTCATGCAGTTAGTTCCTGCCAAATGAAGCATTATTATCCCCTACTGTCACTTTAAGAAGCACCGATGCAGCAGACGCAGTTTCCTCATTTCATCTCCGGGCTTCATGGCTGCAGGATGGACTCTCATCATCACCATCAGCAGCATCTTCCCTTCCTGCGGCCACCACCAGGGACTGTTCAGCGACCATCAAGTCTGGCGGGAACCGAGGCTTTTCTGCGATGCACAACTCCCACCTGCCGAAATGGTAGCGTTTCATATAGGCATTGTTAGTGTTGGCTGTGTTGGTGTTTTGTGTGTCTGCGGTTGCCAGGAGAGACTCAGAAACCCGGTGATATCCTTGTATATAGGACACAGCTGGGACTAAAACAGTTAGTCAGCTGTTTGTATCAGAAGCGACCGGGCTGCGTTTTCCTTCATGGAAAGTATCTGCTGGGGCGTTAAACGTCCTGTTTGGGGACCACTGTAGTCAGTTGGCAATGAAAAACAATGGTGAGACTTTTTCCGGCTGCTGTAATCCTCCTCCTCAACATCATCACACTAGACCTTTCTGCTTATCTAACACTGCTTTATTGTGGGCGACAAATGCAAACCCCTGCGATGTAATGCCATAGTGATTATTAATGGATGACGCGCATCATCCTTGCGCCTTATGATGTTTTATCCTGGAAGAAAAGAAAAAAAATCACCGCCTCTCATTTCCATGTCTAAATGCTGCTTTAAGTACAGTTTCATCCACCTGCTGTTTGATGCTTGCCTCCACAGCAAACATCGATACTCACACTTACGTAAGATGATGGCGTATTTCTCACCAATAACATACTTGACACTTGTTGCGCAGATAGAGGAGAAGGAGCTGAGATTTCCTGCCTCATTGTCCTATAATTTAAATATAGGACAAATGTGATGCTTCCGTTTGGTTTAGTCTGCTTTTCATTATCAGCAGACTGGAGGCCTGTTTATGTCTGCAGCCACTTCAAAGATTTATCCATCAGCAGGTGTATTTTAGGCCTAGATCAGCAGGTTCCCTAAGCTTTTTACAGAGATGCAGGGACTTCTGAAGAAAGCTGAGAACATTTTGTCCTCATCCTGGATTTTTTCTGTTAGACAGGGCTCAGCTTCTCTGTTCCTGGGATGGTGACAGAACTAACTGATACCGAGGGGAAATAATCTGAAATTGCTCCTTGCTATTACTTACTAGGCAGCATTGTAGCTACTATTGAGGTCGCTGAGGTCATGTTTTGTCTTTCTTTGGATGTGAGGGTTTCAACAGTTTTCTACAATTAAAAACTTATACATGGTGAATATTTCACAGGCTAATTCAAGTATATAGACTTTCACAGATTTTAGGCCAACAAAATATAGTAAAAATGAAAAAAAAGACTAGGGTTGACTAAAGACATTGGTGCCTAAAGACTACGTCACTTTGGGGAATATATACAAGTTTTGGCATCTTTTTTAAAAATATATTTCAAAATGTTCAGTGCACTATGGAGTCATCAGTCTACACACTGTATGTTTTATTTACAGTAACATAATTTATGTATTATGTAGAGCAAAGTTGCCAGGAGTCGATTTAAAATGCTAGTGTGGGGCGTTCTCATTTATGTCTTAGACCATAAAACCTTTTTTTAAAGAAACCTTTAACTTACTGAATAGACATACACAATGAAAATGTTGTTACAACAGTAATGTTTTCAGTGCTTATGATTAAAGATTTGTAAATTTTTATAGGTTTCTATGTAATTTGTCTTGTATTTTAGGGCCATGGCAGCTTTATACTTTGTTAAATTGACAAAATGAAAGTCAGAGTCATAACTGTGCTGAACAAAGATACTGTACATGTTCGGTAAGGGCAGTTTAAAATGTGCTAAACAAACACAAATATGAATGCATAGAAAGTCGAAAGTGAACTCAATACATTAATTAATACAATGAAAAGATTAACCCACATAAAATACAGTCTTAAGTTAGAAAAAAGAGGATAAGGAAATATCTGATCAAAGAATTAAGTAAATGAGCCTTAAATCTGACTAAGCACTTGCACTAAGCATTATAACTTTGAATACTTAAAATGTTTCAATACTCTTTATATTGGGAAGATAAATAGAGGCAATATAATTGATCAGTTAACAGCAATTAAAATATGAAAACTACAAATAATTAAAGGGCGGCTATTATAAGAGTGAAATTAAACTATTAATTATTAAATTATTAATTTCATCAACTCATGAATTTTCTAAAGTACCATTTAGTTATTTCCAAGATCAGCTCGTCTCTGTTGAGTGCGGTGCTCACAATGACACCAAACAGCACAAACAAGGACTCCATTTGAATTGGCTGAATGACTAATTAGAAGATTGAAGACACCTGTGATACTAATTGAAGACGTCAGTCTGCTGGAAATATCACCACAAACCTTTTATTTATCACCGCCTCTCAGGGGTACCGGTCATTTTGTTCAGGCCATTTTTGAAAGTCGTAGTATAAACAAGAATACAGCTCTTTTCACTGCGTTTTATTCTGTGTTAAAGTAAAAGCATGGAAGTGTGCAGGACAAAAGAGGTTTAGCTTTCAACACTATTCAGGAAGAACAGAACATTGTTTCAATGAGATGTAAGGGTACCAACACTTTTAGCTGTACGTAGCATTGGAGCCACTGTAGCACTGCATACAGGAGTCCGCCCCTGCTCGATCAACAGTAGTGGGAAATTCTTAACCGACTATAGACAGGTAGTAACCCCAGTGACCCCTCTCGACTGCACCAGCCACCAAATGTCCAGTTTTCCTTTGACACCAGTTAAAGTGAGTGATTCTCATGTTTATCTGCAGCTCTGCAGACGCGAGGACACAGCTCAGAGAGAGAGGCAGCTGCACTGACTGTGAACTCACTGTGTCCCCTTTGTGTCGGCACAGAAAGGAGGCTTTATATGCTGCTGGCCTAGACTATTTTTTTTTTTTTTATCAGGCTACTGTCACTGACTTCCAGTGAAGAAGCCCATAATGACCCCAACGCAGTAGACAACCGTTTGGAAGGAAAATTTCTTTGCTTTTCTTTACTGAACACTGTGATGTAGATTAGTGAGGAGAGCTTTTCGGAATACATTTTGCATCTTTTTTTTTTTTTTTTAATGATTCAGATTATCATCAGCCGATTTCATGCTTTTATGCTTGTTACAGTGCGGCTGTGAGGGCTCCTAGCGTCCTTCTCTAGAGAACCGCAGAGAGGTTGGAGGTCCCTTGCACATCAATGTCTCTCACTCCGAGTCGAAAGCCCTCATCAGGTCAGCGCAGGTACTGTTGCTTCCTTTTCACGCCTCTCTTTTTATACACCTGAATGACATATTTGTTCACATACAGTATTTGGTAAATGTTATATGATCTCTCCCCTCAAGGCGCTCAGTGGGCACTAGTGGCGGCAGTGGGCGATATTCCAGTGATACATCCAGCACCCACACCTACCCTGGTCGGGGCAGGGCAGTGGAGAGCAGCCCCGCCGCCCGGACGTATCCTAGTACACCCAGGTAAGATATTAATCATATAATTCTCTTTATACAACATCAGCTTTTCTTGTCCACTCCTATTTATGTAAATTGGGATGGACAACATTCGAAACACTTAATGTAATAGTTAAACAAGACCACAAACTAAAACCCTCCAAAGTAACTGTGGAGTTGAATCAACAAATTGCTGACACAATGTCAACAAAAACTAACCTTATAAGCTTCATTACAGGTTTATTGAAGGGCCTTTGGTCGGTTGCTATGCATCACACTGCAGCAGTGTATCAAAGACGACGTTAATAAAGGGCAATATTTCATTTATTTCAGCACTTTTATGAACTACTCATGTTTACTGTAGCTTTGTTCATTGCCTCCAGGGCGTAGTTCAACAGCAGTTTGATTTGCTTCATTTGTTTCTAGTGTACAGACATCTAATAACACAGGCTTTGCACAGTTCACTCATGGATGGATTATGAGAAAAATGGGCCCATGGGCACAGACAGATAAAAGTCACCCCACCCTCCAATATAGGGTTCCCAGACTGAAAGAGGCACAAAACGGTGGTGGTCACTGTGTTTGTAGTTGTTTTTTGTAATTATTTTCCATTTTTCATCTCTTGTGATCATTTTATGTTTCTTTGGGGACATGTTGCGTCTCTTTTTGTACTCATTTTTAGCTTCTCTGTTACTGTTTTGTGTCTCTTTGTGGTTTTTTTTGTCTTTTAATTGAGCTCTGTGACTTCCAAACAGGAAGCATTAACAATCACTTCATGCTGAGGCTCTGGCCCAGGGGGCTCCTCTGACATCTCAGGCCCCTGGGCCTGTGCCCAGTAGGCCCATTCAGTAATCCATCCACAAATTCACTACAGGTTCACTACAAGCACTTTGCGTAAATGATTTCTTTATACATGCGTGCTGATTCAGGCGTCAGGCAAAGCACACAGCCTGCAGCGACAACCATGGGATCAGGCCCCCCACCCCGGAGCAGTACCTTACACCTCTGCAACAGAAGGAGGTGTGTATACGACATCTGCGAGCCAGGCTGAGGGAGAATGTCGAAAGACTACAACACAGGTAAACCTTTTTGTCCTTCAACATTTGTTGTAACCGGTGGGTAGGGCACAAGTTTAAATCTTATCTTTTTAGACTTCCTGTGCACAAAGCTATCACATTTGGTTTCTGTTAAAAGAAAATTAACTCTGCTATCCAATTATTATTTACACTTTAATAGGGACTGTGAAATAGATGAGTTGAGGAGCCAACTGTACAGGATGCAGGAAGACTGGATAGAAGAGGAATGCCACCGTGTGGAGGCCCAGTTAGCCCTTAAAGAGGCACGCAAGGAGATCCAGCACCTCCAGGAAGTGGTAGAGTCAGTGAGGTCCAACATTGGTGCCCGTGAACAAGACCCCCACGACCACAAGCCATACTCAGGGTTGCAGGGAGCTCGGCCAGGGGGGAAGTCTCGCTCCTGTGGCTGTTCCCCGGCCAGCACTTTGAGTCGCAGCACCACCTACACCCGACTGAGCAGCGAGGCTCTGCAGCTGGAACGCAGCTCAAACGCTCCTGAGGTAAGTGGAGCATCTCGCCCAGCAGGACAAACCCACCTACTCCTGGAAGCAGCCCTCCTGTCAGAGCAGCTGCCATCACAGGGCCACATCCGAGGCCCCCTTACTGTGCCACGCTCTTCTACCTACGAAAGGCTGTGCAGTGGGGGGACTGTGCTGCCGATCTCACACTCCTGCCACACTCTCAGTAGCAGCTGTCGGTGCACTGGACACTCCTACCTCCCCCATCATCACTTGTTCCTGCACTTACCTCAGGAGGAGGCCCCAGTAACAGCAGCAACTCCTGCTGTCCCTGTCACTGACCCTATCCCCACTCCTGCTCCCGTAGCAGAGAAAAAGCCAGAGGTCCGCTCTCAGGCCTGCAGCCCGACCATGACCTGGCTGTGTGAGGAGAGCGGTGCAGAGGAGCTGAGTGTCATTTCTTTAGCCACAGCAGACGTCACTCCCTCGGAGACACATCTAATCCCATCCTCTTTCCCTCCTGCGTCCCCTCTTGAGCATTCATTCATCTTAGAGCCGCTGCCACCCGACAAACCAGAGGAGGTAATGAGGATGCCAGCCGAGCCCCACACTTGCCAGCCCCACCCTACAGCTCCACTGCCAGTGAGGCAGGAAGCTACAGTACTGGAGATAGAAGAGGACAATACAGAGGAAACTGAAGGAGCAAATGAAGATGGGTATCCCCCACAGCTGTGTCACTGGAGCCGGTATTTCCTCATAGATCTTTTGGCTTTGGCAATGCCTGTGGTCCCGACCATGGCGTGGCTGTGTCGAGGGGCACCACGGGACATCATGCCAGTGTATCATATTGGGTCCCTGCTGAGAGGTTGCTGCGCTGTGGCCCTCCACTCGCTTCGCCGCCAGGGTGCAGGCAGGGGACGCAGGCCTACCAGCATGAATGGAACAACAACAATCTGACATTTTGTGCTCCCTCTGACATTCAGAAAACAACCTCCCAACCTCTGCAAGCGCAGCCACAAAAATGTGTTGGATATCTCCTCTTATAAGATTTTTAGATTTTACATAACGCCCTTGTGATTTTGTGGTCATGCCTTGCCTTAGAGAACAAAGGATTAGTTGTACATTATTAAATACTTTAAGTACTCAGATCTATACTTACTGCTACTGCCTGCAGTTTCAGTGGTTTTCTCTTTATTGCAATTTGCATGTCACCCACAGTTTGGTTGGGTTCTCTTGCTTGAATTAAAGAGCCCCTACCTGGATTCATGCGAAACATCTGGGCTAAAATATTCAATTTATTTTATCAAAAAAAAAAAAAAAAAAATTCTGAAGTTGGATGCTTCCCTATTTTCATCATTACGTTTTAAAAATTGTTAATAGGAAAAATAATTTTTTTCTTTGGCATCAACATCCTAAAAAATAAATTACAGTCTACTACTACTACTTGAATGACTTGTGCAGAAGCAGTTCGTAGATTTACAGAGCACTCTGAGCATAGGCTGCAAAAAGTGTAAGGCATTCATTTTGTACTTCCACACTTGAAAATACTGAGTACGTTTCGAAGCTGTTTGGGACTTTTACCTTCAGTACTCTAGTACTCAGGTGCGGAACAGACAGATCATTGATATTTTGCCAATAAACAAACCATGAGAGTTTAAAACTGTACAGGCTCTTATTTCTCTGCTCCTGATGGGACACTAGTTTTTCAGTTACAATCTATCAATGACCTGAAAATAAAAAATAATAAATATCTGCAGTTTGGAGTTATGACTGAGTTAAATTGACATAATGGAGATAATCCCAAACTCTAAATCATGTTGAAAGAAATACAAGGCTCTGTGCTAGAAGCACAGCCATTTGTTGCAGTTTTGATCTAAAAATAAAGCCCTGAGGTGGGTGTGTGAGCAGGACATGAATATGTACCAGACTTCCACTGCTCTAAATGCACTGTCTGCTCATGTATTGACAGTTACAGATTTCTATAAACATTACAGGAGAGAGGGAGAGATAATTCTTTGAGATTTAACATGCAGTAGTTTGTGATCCACACAGCTGAATGAATGAAGGACTTGGATGAGGAGTTCTGTTTACTGGATTTGTGAAGAGTTGTTTTTGATACTGTGATATATTTTCAAATTTTACATGACACATAAGATCTTTGCACAGCTGCGAGTAAAGACTAACACTCGAAAAGTTATTCTTTGTGTCAGTGTAGGTCATAGCACTGTATTGCAGTTTATAAGGATGTACAGTATGTATCATAACATCAAGTGGCCCTTTTGTGTGTCAACTGAAATTGCTCAATAGTAACTACAAACTATGATGTACAGTGTGTATATGGTTACCAATGTCAGCCTTATTATGCAAAAATAGCAATGTTTTAGCTTTCAGGGATCTTTCCAAAAAAGTTTTACTAGTTCAATTAATGATTCAGCTTAAGGCAAAACAGCTGTTAGTGTAAATTCAAACCAGTGGAAAATAAAAAAGTGTCATTTATCTGTGGTTTGAGCAGTACATATTCTAGCGTTTGAAGTTCTCACAATTTTCTTATTTTCAATTTGTTTGACTGTGGTTCCAGAGCAACTACGTTTGATCCTTCATGATCAAAAAAGAAGCGCTTCTGAATTTGTAATTGCTCGATGTCACTTATCGTTCTCCATGTACCTCTTATTTATTGCACAGCCTGGACTCAACACGTGAAAGACTTTTCCATCGGCCTGTACTGTACATGCAAAAGAAATGAATCAATGACTGACTGTAGTATAATTGCACAAGAAACAGAATATTGCAAAATGCCCTGGATGTTTCCTCTCCTCTTGGAAAATAAAACATGATTCTTAACGTCTTCTTTTTATTGTTAGTGTATTGTAATCCCATTAAGTATTAATCCATCAATCAGTGGGGTTGATCTTGCCTATTGTAAGGGAATACTGAGGTTAAACAGCAAGTTACAATCACCCAAGGGAAGGAAAAATAGCAGTTTGTGTTAAAAGTACTCTTTTTAATGTGTTTAGAGTAATGAACAGACCTTTTACAACATCCAAAGCTTGTTACACACAACTCCTTCAAATAAAGATAATCACAAACCCCAAGATGTGCCTAAAAATCTGTGGGGGAACTCACCATGCAAGTTTAGAAACCTTTCACCAGAAACCAAATATTTTTCCCATAAGACCTTCTTTTGGCTTTTTACAAGCAATCAACAAGACACATAATGTCCAGCTGTCAACGTTAGAGCAATAAAGTCATTTCACTCATATAAATTAAGAATTGATGCTGCAGGATAGACAAAGAAATATCTACATCTGCAGAGACCTGTGGGCTATTCATGGCATAAATGTGCTTGATTCATAAATCCCTGGTTACAATGTATTCCATACTTTTTTTTTTTTTTTTTTTTTTTTTTTTAATTTCCC
>NW_019524815.1:824994-876253 GCF_002814215.2 Seriola lalandi dorsalis | reverse complement strand
GACACGTTACTTTTACTACTGTTGCTACTGAATTAAACAACACACACAATATTTAACACATCTCATTCGAAAACTGCAATAATACATACAGTATATATACACTCCAAGGCTGAAACCAAGTTATTTTCATTATAAATTAATCTGGTGATTATTTTTCTCAATTATCAATTTTGTATATAAAATAAGAAAACAGTGAAAATTCCTATTATAATTTCTCAGATCCTAAGGAGATGTCTTCAGACATCTTATTTTGTCTGATCAACAGTCAACCACCAAAGATATTCAGTTTACTATGGTGTATGAGAAAGGAAAGCATCAAATCCGCTCATTTGAGAAGCTCGGACCAGTAAACGTTTGGGATTCATCCTTAATTAGCAGCTAAAAATTTCAATCAACAAATCAATTAATAGTTGAAGATCAAATACACTCAGTGCCCTAATTATACAGACACCCAGCTAAAACTGCCTAACAACAGTCCTGCAATGAATAATGCCTTCATGAATGTTATGTTTTTGTTCATTTATGTTTAAATGGTTTGGATTGTTGATTCAACTAGGTGGCTATTCTGCTGGCTGCAGTTTATTTGTATTGCGTTATACATTCGGGTGTTACTATTATTTTGTCCACCCCTTTTATATAATGAGGATTAACACCAAATTTAATGCAATAAAGTTAAACAGAACAAAACTATATCCTCCAACTGAGAGTAAGGTCCAGTAATAAGCTTGAACATTTCAGTCAATGGGAAAAGCTCCTCCTCACCTGGGCTACTCCTTCTTCCCAACCACGGATAACCTCCTGGTGTCCAATCTTGAATTTGAACGGCTTCCCCCGGGACCGCGAAGAGTCAAACACTTTCCCATCTGCCAGTGTGCCTGATAAAAACCAAGAGAGGGGAAGCGGGTCGGCGATTTCGAGATTTATCATTCGACAAACAGCTTGGTTTGTTGAGTCCCACCTTTCTGTATCCGGTGATGGAAGAGGTACTCGAAACGCACCAATACAACAATGTAAAATATCCCACTACAAGTAACACTCCTTAAGTAAAATTACAAATGTATGATTTTGAATTATGATAATGTTATATATTTATCTCTAAAGTATTAGATTATTAATACTGAAGCATAAATGTGTAAGCAGTGTTAAACTACTGTTGCTGCTTGAGGTGGAGCTAGTTTTAACAACATTATATAGTTCGGTAGTGTAAGTCAGTGGTTCTCAACATAGGGGTTGGGCTCCTCTGATGGGTCACAAGATAAATCTGAGAGGTCATGAGATGATTAATGGGAAAGCACAAAAACAAAGTCCTGCTACACAAACCTGTTTCCTGGTTATTGATTTTTCTCTAAACTATCTTTTTTGTGAAATGCAAGATAATTTTCACTCTTTGTGCCCATGAACAGTTATGAAACCATCTGAGACGTTTAGAGGGGGGAATGTCTCTTTAGTGGAAAAGCTAACTACTCGGACATTTGAAACCTGTAACAAGTAGGGCTGGATTTTTAATAAAACCAAAAAAGACTTCCAAATCAATTGCTTTTTTTATATGAATGTTCCAATAAGGATTCTTAAAATCCCCAAATCAATCTTTACTCAGTATAGTACATCTGTGCTATATGTTCTGTATATGTTGGTTACTTGTTGACAGTGGTTCAGGTAGGGCTGCATGATGTGTAAAATGGCTACTTTGTGGAAATCATCATTATTACAATCTGCACTACAAGGTAATCTTAAGTTAAAAAGTAACAGATATAACTGGCTATGTGAGACGCCTTGAACCACAACAGTCTTGTAAACTATGACATGAACTGTTACAGTCTGGACCAGCTGCAGTTTGCGGGACTGTTGTGATTCAGGATGGTTAGCTGACTCTGGTCATCTCGTGGTGGATCGTAGCTTTGAGAGGGACAGACTAAAGCTCCGCGTTTGTGTCGGTGGAAGAGATATCATCTCTGGCTAAGAGATGTAGTCTGTCCATCTCAGGAGCTAACACTAGCCAACAGCTGTCTGCAGATATCAGGTTGATGTTTTGTCAACACAAACAGTGCACAATAAGTTTAAATGAATTAGTGAGCAGACTTTCACTTTCTACCCTGTCTGAGCTCAATCTGATCATTAAAGTGGATATGCAGTACTTATTTGAATTATCTGCTACTGACCATCCACACACAGCTGTATGGGATGGCATTTGTTTATTCAAACATGCATGATGTATTATGTACAGTGGTACAAGTTTTTTTATTAATCTTGCTCAACTGTTCAACATGTAGACCGAAACAGATTGAAGTAATATGTTTTAAGTCATTCTGCATTTGCTAAAGAAAATAAATAGTTGGCCATCAGTTTTATAAATGGGAAATGTGTTCACAATTTGGCCAATAATTTGCATTTCACACAAATTTATATTCAAGGAAACAGTGCAACACTCTTGTTGAATGTAGAAGAAATTCAAGATCCCAGGATAAATTTTGAGAATCGCAACACTGATATATTACTGATGTAACTGAATCACCAAAAACTGAATGGAAACAAATCAAAATGAATCCATTCTGGACTTTGTGAATTGAAAGCAGTCGGTGATGAGTGCCAATACCCAGCCATATTAACAAGGGGCCCCAAGGAGACAACTTTTTAAAGGGAGTTTTGTATTGTAATCAATGAGCTTATCCTGCGTCTTCTCCTTCTGATTTTGCAGCTGTCAGATAAATATAATGGAGTATAGAGTACATTACACTCTGAAATGTAGTGAGGTAGCATTATAAAATAAGTAAACACCAAAGTAAAGCACAAGTACCTCAAAATTTGACTGTAGTAAATGTTCTTAGTTACTTTTCAACACTGTCTGTGCCCAGCAGTCTTCTAACGGTAACAGAGCTAACGTTAGCCGGCTAGCATCATGGGGCTGGTTAGCTTACGTTAGGCGGCTGACAGCAGCTACGATTCCGTTAGCTCGACTACTCTTAATGCCTCGCATAAGGACAACACGGCCCCAATTCAATTACGGAGTAAATGACACGAGTTGGCAAGCAAATGCCCGGCTTTAATATTGCCTTGGCTAATGCTAGCCGAAAAGACACAAGAGACAATTTATTTAACAGGGCATTGAACGCTAGCTTCAATGCTAACAGCACAACAAGCCGCTGTTTCCAGTTTCTACTAGGTCTCCTAGTTCAAGCGAACACTGAGCACCTCTACCGGATAGCATTAACGGGATGCATGCGGTCAATGTTCGCTAAAATGAAAACATTTTGCCTGCAAATCTCTCAGCTCCATCCAGTAGCTCCGGCTGTACTCCAGCTTCTCCACTCACCGACATAGTGAACCACGACGCGCTGCCCCTTCTTCGGGAATGTCCGTCCTGGAAACCAGGAGAAAATAGAGAAAGCGTGTATAATAATGAACCAGACACTCTTCTGGAATATATAATAACGCCGATAAGCAAGTACAGTTATCCTCACCATCGCCCGGAGTTATGGTCTCAATTTCTACTCCCATTTTCGCTCTTCGGTATCCTTCCTCTCAGCCACCCTACAATGCGAGCGGAAGCAGGAGACAGGGGCGGCCTGTCGACGGGCGGGTGAGCATAGATGGGGGGAAACGCACCAAGTCACCATGGAGGCATATACATATAGGCCTATATATGTATGTATGTATGTATGTATGTATATATATATATATATATATATATATATATATATATATATATATATATATTATTATATTAGTATATATAATTTCATTTGAAAACTGAACATCAATCCACATAAGAAACCGTTTTATAAAGTGTGTGACATAGTGACATGTAAAAAAAAAAAGTGTTTCCTGGGTGACATGATTAGAGGTGCTTCTGGGGGTCATACTCCAAGCTGTCAGGAAAAATATCCGAATTTGGTACTGGTCCTATATGACTTCTGCGAACAACTACAAAAAGAAACAAAACAACTACAAAGAAAAACAAAATGACCACAAAGACACTAACTACAAGGAGGCACAAAACCAAAAAAAAGATGCGAAACTGCAAAAAGAAGAAAAACAGAGTGTTGCTCCTATATGTAAGAGGGGTCGGGGGCCTACATGTCTGTGCCCAGGGGCCTATTGTTATGTTATGCTATGAGCCAATCAACAATCTCTCAGACATTTTGACATGTCACAGCTGGAAAGGCACAGGTGTAATGAATGACAAAATTACTTCGAGTCAACAAGCACATTGTTGCAGTGCTCTGCATGTTGGCTCGCTGGTGTCGCATCAGCAGTACACAAAGGGAATAGAGCAATCATCGCTATTATTGGTTACACCTGTGTTTTACCTGCTTCAACAAGTCAAAGTGCCTGCAGTGAAAACAGCTTACTAGTGAAAGGGGTTGTTCTTATGTTCCTTACTCTGACTTCTTTTTAGTGGTAACACTGTTGCATGTTGATGGCTGCTGAGCCATTAACCTCATAAACAGGTAAACAAAAGGAAGTGAGGAGATCACTGAAACTATGCAACAGACTCATTGAGAATCCAAGACTTAACTGAAGACAGTCAGAACATTGTGGCATTATGAATGATGATGCAATTACTTGTTTAGCTTAAACTTGCAATAAGTGATTTCATTGTCATCTCTTTAAAAAAACTGACATTGTGAACTTGTTAGCAGTTTATTTACACATTCAGCAGTTACAGAGCAACATCATTCATCTGGAGTTGTTTCTGTCCACCTAGTCAGTGTAAATCCAGTTTCACTTGACTTTTGGCTAGTTTTTTAGAAGCTACTCTAATTTCCAAAAAAGTCAAGGCAACATAAATCACAATGACAGCAAAAGCTTCCTTTCCAAAACAGACATTTTTCACAGAATTGTATAAACAAACAAATCAAATAGAACAATTGCAGTCTGGCCACAAATGTAAGAATAACAGTGAGCTCAAAAGTGCATCTATAAAAGCTAGTTTTTAGAGATGACAGTATATTGATACCAAAGTTTTTGAGAAGATCAATACCACTCTCATGTCTGTATACTAAATATGAAGCTGTAATTGTGCTGGTAGGTGTTTGTTTTGTAGCCTCACATTTAGCATACAGACATGATGTATCAATCTTCTCATCAAACTCTCAGCTCAAACTCAAAGTGAAAAGGCATATTTCCCAAGATCTCAAACTATCGCTTTAAGGTTTTTGACTATACCCACGAAACTTTGGTTCTCACATTTGACCTGCTAGAGAAAGACCCTGGATCATTTTCAAGAACATTTCTCCCCAAGTTAGCTTCTCCAGAACGCTGGTGAGAGCCGAGTCTCTGTTTATGACACTGAGGTTTTACATTTGACTGGACAACTGATTTAGGTCTGCTGTATTTTGTAGATGGGCGGTTGAGTACATCTGAACGGGCAGACGACTTAATCGAGCATTTTTTATCATGACTATGAAAACAGGGTGAGGAATTTGACTTGTACAATCTGTTGGTGTTTGTGTTATAATGTGAAGTTGATGTCACACCAACATGGGGCGGCTGCTGCTGCTGCTGAACTGTTGGCTGCTCTACATTTTCTCTTGGGCCTGATGATGGTGGTGGTGGTGATGATGATGATGATGATAATAATGACGATGAGGTAGCTTCTGGGCTAGATGAAGAATAAAGAGAAAAATAATAACTACTGTATAGTTGCAGCAGAATCAAACCATGTACAGTATGTTACTATAATCTGATAACTGCTGTTTTTTTAAATTGGTCTATGATAACATACTTTATGTAGTCATAAAGATGTGCTGCAAGGAGTTTTCAGAAGTATGAATTTTAATGTCCCAAGAGGCCAATATTATGAATCATGAAAGAGTGAGAACAGTCTTTGCATACATTGCTTGTTACTTAATTAGACTAGCTATTAGCTATTGTGATGCAGCTATATGGTTTGACTACTTGGTCTTCTCATGAAAATGCTTCAAGGAATAGTTTTACATTTTGGTAATATGCTTTTTGCTTTCTTGCTTAAATGAGAAGATAAATACCTCTCTCATCTTTTGACTCTAGCGTAGCTTAGCACAAATAAGCTTACTAACATCCCTAAAGCTCATTAACATTTTCTAAAACATTTTCTTTCAGCGCTGTTTTTGGTCTCCACCAGCTCCTGAAGTCTACATCAGCTAATCGTTAACTTTATCTAATGTTTGGTGCTGGATAGAGACCAATCTTTTTACTGGAAATATCTGCCTGCTGTGGTCAAAAATGATGCTATGAGACATTCACCTCTACAGTGACCTCTTTCACATTGTTTTCACAATTCACATTTTATCTGATACACTGTTAAAAAAAAGTTTAATATATATAAATCCCCATTATAGTCACTTTAAAGTTGACATGTCATGAACCATTTGTGGCTTCATCTCTTAAGAGGATAATACACCAAAAAAAGCCACTTACTGGACTGTGGTCAGTTGTTCCTGGAGCTGCCGCTCATTGATTGGGTAGGTGCAGAAAAAGACCAGCCCCATCAGCAGAAGTGCGATGGGAACTGGCGAGAACAGCACAATCAGAGCCATCACCACTCCATCAGCATGGTGACACGCACCCGCTCTGTAGCCCGCAAACCTGCAGAGGGAGTAAACAAAATGTGACAGATCAACAGATGAACACAGATAACACAAAGTGAGATGATGGAAGATTGACTCACTGCAATATCATGGCTGAGATTCCAACAGACAGGCCTCCTGCCAGCTTATTGCAGAAGGCATAACAGGAGAAAAACAGAGGCTCCAGGTCCTTGCAGGAGGGATGTTTCATGGCAAAGTCGTCCACCACATCTGGGAGCATTGACCTGTAGCCACGGGCAGATTGTGAGAAAGTTATGTAAAATGCCCCCACCCTCCTACATAGGAGCAAGTCCCTCAGACTGAGAGACACAAAATATTGTTTGTAGTCAGTTTATTTGTCTCTTTGTGATTGTTTTAAGTCTATTTTGACTACAAATATTTTGTGCCAATCATTCTGTGGTATTTTGTGTCCCTTTGTAATCATGTTGCACCTCTTTGTAGATTTTTTGTGTATCAATATGGTTTTTGCGTCTCTTCGTCTTTGTGGTTATTTTGTGTGTCTTTCTAGTCGTTTTTCTGTATTTTGCTGACTTTCCAAAGTCACTTCAAAGAGAGGCTCTGGTCGGTAGGCCCATTCAATAATCCATCCATGCCTGTAGCAGATACTGTACATTACAAGTTGACATAACATGTCAAGCTTCAAGTTTATTGTCATATGCATTTAACAATGGGACCATCGTTGCCAGCAATGCAATTCTTGGTCTCAGAGCCAATTTACATATGAAGTAAAAAATAAAACAGTATTTAAATTAATTAATAATTAATGTTAAATATAAAAGTCTTAAGTACAACAAATAGGTGTAGTGTAAATAGTATAAAAAGTATTTACCTAAAATAAAAAGAATATAAGTGATAGAAATGAAAGTGACAAGTATAAACAGTGTAAACTGCAGTTTTCCTTGACGGTCCAATCAATGTCGTATCTGTACGCAATTGTGTTACTGTAGTATATGGTGTGTGTGCAAGTGTAAATGTCAGCAGTTCATTAGCCTGATAGCTTGTGGGTAAAAACTGTCTGTGAACCTGCTGGTTCAGGTCCGGACACTCCTGTACTGCCTGTCTGGGGTGGGAGATGATCAGCGCTGGATGTAGAGGTCCTGGATGGCGAGCAGCTCAGTCAAAACCACATGTCAATTCAGATGAGGAAACTGACCAGTCAACACAACCCACTGATGCTAGAATATTCATCAGTGGCCAGGTCAGGTAGAGGCGATGTGAATGATTCATGTGCACATTCAGCTCTGATTCTGATCAGATCTGACAGGGGCCTTGGAAAGGACTGAGAACTTTGTGTCCTCGCAGGGAAGTGACTCACCATGGCAGCAAGAATACAGTCGCTATGCTGAACCCCATCAGAATGCACATAGTCATGAAGACTGGCAGGTTACTGGGAACACAGGCAACTATGATCACTGCAGGGATGAAAAGCTGAGAGAGACAGAAACAGGCGTCTCAGGTAAGAGGAGATTTAAGGTGTGCGAAATGACTTACTACTCAGATTACTGTACAGGGATATCTGATCTGTGATTTCTTACTGATAGTCCGATGATAACTGTGGCCTTTTTTCCTATTCTCAGAAGAACTGCTTGCCATAGAGGAACTGCTATACAGGCAGAGCCCTGTGGAAATATTAAGACTGTGTCTTGTCTTCTAATCATGCACTTTGTGAAGTCCATAGAAGGCTATTCAAAAGTTGCATTTATTAACATGCATGTGAGCAAAGTGTGTGATTCTGGTTAGTTGCATCTTACCAGCAGAGCCAGCAGAAGGTACTGGAACTGGGCTCCCAGCCCAGCTGCATGACTACAAAACAGTACAAAATTACTCCAGGACATCTGAGATAAAAACAGATTGGGAATAAAAATATCACAATATCATTTCATAATCATTAAATGCATTCTTTAAAAAACAAAGCAAATTGAAAAAAATATAGAAACCTAATTGCAAATATGCAGAGATGATTAGGATTATTAATGTACATCACAAACCGAGCACAAACCGTACCTGCATTGCAAGAGCACTGAACACAAAGCCAAGCACCAGTCGTTGGTAAGGAATATGGCATATCAACATCTTCAGCGAGGTCAGATAGGGTGGTCGTACTTTGTTATCAGAGCAGAGAGGGGCTGAAAATAAACCAAACATTGTGTAATACCAAAATATACACAATTCACTCACAGGATGAACTTTAGGTACAGGGTATGCAAGGAAAGAAATGAGTCAGGTTTGTTATATTAGTTGATATTTATGAACTGAAATAGATTCTGATGATTCATCTACTCTATTTTCATTTGTAGTATTTTATTTTTGGCCATTTGTGACTCACCCTGCTGCTCCTTCACCCCGAGGAAGAGAACCAGGCTGCAGAGGAAAAACAAAGCGCCCATGACCAGGGATGAGGTCAGGAAAGCCTTTTGCTGCAGGCAAGAAAACACATTAAACCTTTATATAAAAAAAAAAAAAATAAAAAAAAAAAAAAAAAAAAAAAAAAAAGCATACTATGCCATCTACAAACAAATGTCCAGAGGCATACAAACACAAGTAAACAGTCCTCCCTGGTCTGTGTTATTCAGTTATGTAATCTTGTTTGGTGTTACTTTGCCTTTAGATCACATCAAGTTATTCCACTATTGTTATACAGAGTTTTTAACACTTAACATTGTTAGATGAAAAGATTGATGCCACTCACATTTGTGTTAGCTTAGCATAAAGAACGAAAACATGGAAACAGAGCCTCACTAATCAACACGCTACATCTTGTTTGATTAATCCTTTGAAAAACTGAAGCATTAGATATATGTTGAATGGATTGAAAGACAACAGGCCCCTTGGCACAGACATTTAAAAAAGGTCTTAAACCAAACAAAGAAAAAATAGTTTCTGCACCTCTTCGTGGTAGTTTTGTGTCTCTTTGTAGTCTGTACTTGTTTTGTCCATCAATGTGGTCATTTAAATATTTTTGTAGTGATTTGCTTCTTTTTGTAGTTTTGTTTCTTTGTATCTCTGTAGTTTTCTAGCATGTCTTTGTGGTCAGTTTGTGTCTCTATAGTCTGTTGTCGTTTGACTTTCCAATAAAATATTAAGTCACTTCAATAGACTCTAGGTTTCTGATTTGAATGGTTGGTTAAGCTAATTGCTAAGCTAATCATTTCCTCACAGTGGCTTTAATTTTCTCATGTAATTTTTGGAAAGAAAGTGAAAATTTCCTAAAACACTGTTTATATGACAATCTTCCTTTATTAGTTTCTCATTTAAATTAACTAATGGTTTGTTTTTGCAAACACGTGTCTAATTCCATTAAATTTAATGTCCCTCCTCGACCTTGTCACATTATGTAATAACTAACAAAACAAGCCTGAGAGCACACACAGACAAACACAACAATGTCTATGTCAGGCTAAGAGCAGTAAATTACAGGGTAACAAGATATCGCTGGGACTATGCGAGTACAATGCCAAAGCAATGCTACTGGACTGCTGAATAAATCCCAGTGTAACCTCAGCCAGAGTGACCACTTTGATTAACATTTGAAGGGCCGTTTCTACCGTTTCCTGAAGGGATGCGGTTTGTGGCGGAGATGTGCTTTGAGATGGATCATGGGCCTGGCCCAGCTGTTGACAAGCCTCCTGCTTCTCTGTGTTGTACACAGCCACAACTTGACCCTGAATTACAGAAGCCAGCAGCATCGCCACCATCTCCACACTCATTCCTAAACAGAGATGCAGAGATTGTAATAAAGCAGAGGGAAATCCTGGTCAACATTTTGTTTGCCCTTGACCTGGGAATAAGGATAAGGTCCTCTTACTGTAGGCTGTGGCAGAGTCTCTGTCTCTCTGATCTCCCCCCAGGAACATGTTGAGTGAGAGGTAGGGGAC
This sequence comes from Seriola lalandi dorsalis, assembly GCF_002814215.2. NCBI lineage: Eukaryota > Metazoa > Chordata > Actinopteri > Carangiformes > Carangidae > Seriola > Seriola lalandi. The sequence continues at coordinate 865,809 of NW_019524815.1, read as the reverse complement.
GTTGTAGCACTGTTAATGGGCGACAGGGGAAAACATGACAACTACTGACTGCGCATGAGTGGTGTGAAACGGTCACCATGGTGACACGGCTTGGAGCAAAATGGCAGAATAAACTGACATGAAAACAGTATGAAACTATTACAATGAAAAACTATTACTATGAAACTAAGATGTTGCACAGATGGCAAAGAAATGTGTACCAGCAGTGGTGGAAGAAATACTCTAAACCTTTAGTACCAATATGACAACGGAATAATATTCCCAAATGTTTTATATGATCATCAAAATGTACTTTACGTATCAAAAATAAACACTGATGAATTATTCATTTTAATGTTGATGCGTCAGTGAGTAAACAGCATTATATATAGTTTGTGTTAAGTAGGAGGTTCAGAATTGATTCACTGTCACCATGGGCATCAGGTCAGGATGAAAGAACGAAGGCCATTAAACATATATCCAATCCAACAAAGGTTTATTCTCAATTATTTCAACATGAAAAAGGAAGACACGCACACATGGGCTGTGGGTTCTGAAAGGACAATAAAGAATAAAGATTGAATTTAACACAACAAATCAAAATAGTCTCATGATGTACTTAAAGAAATAAGGATAGAGAAGGTTCTCTGAGACTAACATACAAATTATAAGAACTAAAGCAAATAAACTTCTCTTACCAGAAACTGCCACCCCATGTGAAGGGGAAAAAGAGTGAATGAGTGGAGGGAGGCCCCTTAAATAATCTCCTGGTGCCCAGGTGAACTCTATCAGGTAAATGAGGGGTGGAGTGAGAAATGAAAGGAAAAGAAGTGAGATAGTTGAAGAAAGGAAGAGGAAAATGAAAGAAAATAGGGATCTTTACTACAGTTAGGTAGTTAAATGTCAAAAGTTCTGATAAAAATCTGTTTTCAGTTTTTGGACTTTTCTATAATGTAATGCAGTAAAAAGGACAATATTTCCATCTGAAGTGTAGTGGAAATATAAAATAACACAAAATGGAAATATTCAAATTAAGGAAATACCTCAGAACTGTACTTAATTACAGTATAAGTAAATATTTCACCACTGGGTACCAGATGGGGGACAGGAGGGAGGAGTGCCTGTAACACTTGCACTGACTTACACTCATGAGGGTCTCGAACAGGCAGGCCGCTGTGAGGAACCACAGCACGCTGAGGGGCTGAGACATTAAGCCTCGTGGTTCAAACCACAGCAGCAGATAGGACAGGACACCAAGTGGAGTGGAAAGAAGCAGCCTGTGAGATACACATTGATGGCTCTGTTGGAAACAGCACCCGAGGAAGAATCGGAACTTGATTCAAGATGAAGTGTGTGTTAAACACGTGGGCCCACCAACCAACCATGGAGTGAGTTTGCCGATGGGTGTCCTTTTACTGCGGCTCACCAGATATCCAACCAGAGGGTCAGTCACAGCATCCCAGGCCCGACTCACAAATAAAATCATGGAAACATAGGAGGCCTGCATCTGTGAAAATGTGTAATTCAGCTGTTAAAAGACAAGCTGACGTACACCATTTTGTTGTACAGAGGTCAGTACAATGGGAAGTACAGGTCAGTGGTCCTCGTTGCAAGCATTAGGACAAATTAAACTTTTACCTGCACAACATCTAGGAGGAAGATCTGCAGAGAAATGCCTATAGATATTGCAGTAATCTGATATGGGACCCCACCCACAGCGTAACACAGCTTCCTGGCCAGAGGAATCCCCCCCGACCCCTGTGAAAACCAGGGTGGAGAGAAGACAGGAGGGTGGAGGTTGTCTATAGTAACCACTGAAACATGAGTTCAAACATTTTGTGTATTCACAGTTTTTCTCCACTAACTTGATGCAGCATTACCAGATGTTTCTCTCTGGTTTTCACACAACTATCACATAGAAAGTGCAGGAACATTTAATATCAATAGACTGATGTTGTGATGCACCGTGTTGACAAAGACAGTGAGGAGTGATTTGTTATGATCGTATTAAGGGTTTTGAGTTTTGTCATTTGCTATTTTTGAAAAAGAAACAGTTTTTGTGTCCGTGCTACCGACTCTAAAATGCAACAAAACAATTGAGAAAAACTGTAATATTAGGTGTGACGAACCTGCACTGAAAACATTCTTCTTCCTGTGTTTTGAATATGTTTGCAACAGCAGAAAGAAAAAAGAGAAATAATTTTCATTTGAAAACTTACCCCCAGATGCTGACCTTCTCTGTTTCTGCCCGCGTTCTGTTTTAATACCCGACTCTTTAATAGCTGTAACTGATTTGTAAAATCCTGAAAACAACTCATTCTTGGAAGTTAGGAAGAATAACACCACTCCTCAGTTGCAATATTCCACCGCGTGTAGCAGACAACAATAGCTCCCTTCATGCATACACAGTTGTATTCAGGTTTTACCTTATCTGACAGCGGGATCTGGTTTAACAACTCTCATGCATTTGAAAGTGAGGTCCACCTCCTCATATTTAAGAGTGAAGGAAGCCACACGTCATTAGCTGGTGGCTCAACCACCAGTTTATGATTTATAGTTTATTTTCATCATTGTACTGTATCTGTTAGATAGATAGATAGATAGATAGATAGATAGATAGATAGATAGATAGATAGATAGATAGATAGATAGATAGATAGATAGATAGAAAAGCAGCATTTCAGTGGATCTTTAAGGATTTCACAGAGTCCACCATTAAAAGACACGATGCACTTTGACTTCAAAGTGAAAAGTTTTAATATCTTCTCAGTAGCAGTTCATTTACAGTTGTTCTGAAAATAGGAACAGTGACTTTTCTTTTTCAGAGAACAAAGTGTGTCAGCGTGGACTGCTCTGACCTCTTGTGGAACATCAGTGAAACTTCCCTCCATCAAATGGAGCTTGTTTGATCTTGTTCCTCTCCGACTTTCACTTTCATGAAAACACTTCAGGCCATCAGTTTCAGATTATTACATATACAGCAATTACAACTTGAAAAAAAATCAGGTGGTGGACCTCATGCTCTAATCCTTCTGGGGAAATGATTCACTGTTTAACACTAAGCTGGCAAGTCAATGTGTAATCAAATCACCTGCGCTGAAATTTCTGCAGGTGATAACCTCTACTTCTATTTCTGGAGTGATTTAAAAAAAAAAAATTACAGAGAGATCCAAACATTCATCTTTAATGAGATCCATTTACAGCAAAGTGGGATTTGTTGACCTCAGATGCCACTTCAGTGGCCAGACAGCGACAATAACAAAGCTAACAGCCCCACTGAGACTCACAAAAAAAAAGAGTCAAAATACCAAAATCAACAAATATTTCATCATCAAATTTCTAATTTTATAAAGAAAGAAAGAAACAAAAAACCCAATCAAAACAACTCAGAGTGAATTACTTGGCAGAAAAATTGCATCCATCACTTTATCTCCTCATCACATACTTGAGTTTACCACCAGTTTGATCATGGGGTCCGATCACTACATGTGTTTTGTTTTAAATCTTTTACACCATCCTATAAATTGGTGCTCTTGGTTGCATTGTCCTTGGTCTGACGGAGTCCATACAGCCATTTGATCACTCTTGCATTTCTCTCAATGACAGAAACACCGTAGGGGACTCGCTCTGCAATGTTGCCAGCATCCTCCTCCTCATCTTCTTCATCTTCTCTTCCGGAGCCCGCACACTCAGACCCCGGAGCGCTCACACTGCGAAAACGGGCGAGGGAAACAATGTCAGAACTGGATCCAGTCAAATCCTGCAGGTCTGCAGGGTCCAAACCGCACAGGTTGAAGAAGCGCTCCAGCTCTGTCCCAGCTCTGGAGTACCTGTCGCTCATGTCTGATTTAGACCGGGTGAGAGACGGGCGTTTCCTGGAGCTGGAGGAGGATAAACGGGTGATCGCTGGGGAGGGAGGAGGGAAAACAGGGAAGCTAGGGGGAGGTGGAGCAGGGACTGGGGATCCAGCTGGAGAGGAGGGAGGGTTGTCAGGTTTAAATGGGGCAACAACAGGTTTCAGAGGAGAAGAGCCTGGTGTTGTTCTGGGGTGGAAGAGACGCAGGTGTGAAGCAGCCGGGCGGAGTGGAAACTGGGAATGGAAAGGTATGGGCCGAAGGGGCTGCCGGATGAACTGAGGCCGTCTGCAGGTTGTCCTCACATGGCTGGCCTGAGGCATGACGTCCACTCTGCGCACCGTCCCTGCAGCCAGAGACCCAGGAGAGCCTGGATTCTCTATAGGTCCAGAGGCTTTTAATCTCACCTTAGCAGGACTGGACCAGTCAGGACAGGGAGGTGGACACAGCCTCTCTTTTTTCTCTTGTGCCCCTACAGGTGTGGGGCGAGGAGAGCTGTGTGCTGTGGCGGCACAAACAGGATCTTTACTGTCCTCTGAGCTTACAGTGGTACTGGACTGGGGGCCATCACTCACGTTACTGATGAGATTACTCAGGTGCTCCAGGTCGAGCTGGACTCCCTCCTGCTTTGTTTTTGTCTGGGTCGGTGTCTTCCTGGTGGGCCGCAGGGCAGCAGCGGGGCTCAGCAGAGGCTTCCGCACTTCAGGAGGCCTGAGTGGCCGCTGCTTAGAAAGAGCCACCTGACTCTTGACATATTTAGCCTTGTCTGCCTCCAGCCTCTCCACTGCACTCTGCTTTGGTCTGCTCTCTGCTGTCGGGCATTGCCGATAGAAGTCTGGCCCCACTGGCCCCTTGGGCCGCAACCGCGGGGGTGTAGCAGCTTCAGTGGTCCTCGCTGGTTGCCTCACTGGGTGTTGGAAAGTCTCCACAGGCATTTTATAAAACTAGCAGCTGTACCCGTCTTTGTCCACTTTCTGTTTCTGTCCACGTGCAGAAATTGTGATGTTATCCTTTATTCGTGCCTCTGTATAGCTGTCTCATGATCAGCTCCACTCCATTTTTGAAGAGATGTAACTGCAGCATCTCAGTTGAACTCTAGTTCCTTGACATTTGGACTTCCTGTGGAAAAGAGGCACGACTGTCAGGACAGAAAGAAGGAAAGACAACTCCATAAAGAACTCAGCAGTCAATAAAAGCATTTACCTTACAAGACAAGTGAGAATCAGACACTTTTAGTACTCCAACACACAGAGGAGAGAGCCAACCTCACAAAGACCCTACTCTCATAAACACTCCCTTTTCTTTGCGACTGCAGCCAATCATTCTCTTAAGGCCTTTTCCATCCTACAAGTTCATTGGCCGCCGGCACAGACGGATTCAAACAATTACTCTCAGTCATCCATCTCTCCGCAGACAAACACATAATAAAAGTGACACTTCATTTTCAGTCAGTTGAACGCCTGTGAAAAGAGTGGCAGAGTTGCGTGTGTGTGTGTGTGTGTGAGAGAGAGGGGTGATGGGGAAGCTGTCCAGCTGTCAACAAGCTATTGTCTGGAGGCAATAAAGAGCAGATCACACACACACCAACAGCTGCTATGGGAACAATGACTACTCATCTTTAAATAAAGCAGCCAGTTGCCTGGGTTTGTGGCCGACTTCTTCCTGAACCACAAGCCTCCGTAGGTTTAGTGAAGTCAAAAACAAAGGAGGTTCAACTCAGCATCTGTTAACCTATTACAGTTTGTGTACAGCTCTAAGCCTCAAACTGTGGTGAAGGTCACAAGAATGAACTTGGTAAATACATGCACTTTTTATGAATATCTGTGTATACTTAATATCCTGAGTGTACGCCGCTTGAACAGTCTGCATCTGCCAGTCACATTCTCTACATATTTGCCATTCCAGTCTGAGCCGGGCAAAACTCCTGCTGATAGAGCTGTGAAACTCTCTGGATCTCCCCTCTGACCCTCACCTGCCTCGAGGTCCTCGGATCTCTTCAGTTTACAAAAAAACAAAACAAAACGAAGCAAGCTCCCCTCACCAGTAAAGACAACCAGCACTGGGATGTATATCATTAAGACGTTGGTGTGTTACAAACCAAAGAGGAATGTCAAGAGGTCGGTCACACAAACAAAAATAGAGCCACTAATTACTGTATGTGTGTTTGAGTCAAGAGTCGGCACATTCAGCTACTGAGAGTAAATGACAAAGATGAAGCCAAAGGCAAATGACACAGCAACACAAAAGGCAGGTAAACAAAGAAGTCCCTCATGTAAGGCTCTGTAGACTCAAGGCCTGCGCACTGGTCTTGCCCTGACAAGCCCAACTCTGCTTGTATGAAGGTGTAGGTTAGTTGTCGACCTGTTTTTTTTTGTTGTTGTTTTGTATTTCTACAGAAAAACTCACCTCCTGTTGAGCTCCTGAGCCTCTCCTGGGTTTCTTGGTGTAGCCCAGCAAACACACTGCGCTGTCCTACAGAGAATGTGTGTGTGAATGTGTTTGAAACCACTTAGCAGCACAAGACAAACCTGTTTGACAACTCATGTGTGCTGCTCCTGAGCCCGCCCCCTTCTTACTCATTGGTCCATTTACTCTCCTACCAGGAAACACACTGACTTCTTTGGCCGCATGACCCTGCTATTGTTTTAGATAGATGATAAGCACTTTCTGTTTGCTCATATCCAAGTATTGAGATCCTTTAAGTAAAAGTACTCATACCAGAAATACTGCATTACAAGTCCTGCACTAAAAATGTTATTTAAGTAACAGAAGTATTATCAGGAAAATGGACTTTAAGTATCAAAACAAAAAGTACTCAATGCAGAGTGGTATACTATCATTACAATATCATTACTCATATGCTAATGTGTAATTTTCTTTTATTTCTTTGATCTGTCTAGGACTACAACTAATAATAATTTTCTTGATTAGTTGTTTGGTTTGTTCAAATTTGCTGGAACATGAAATATTTGCCTTTTTACATGAAATATTACTTAAATGAGATGATCAAATTAGTCAATCTAGAATTGGACCAATCAACCAGTTGTTTCAGCTCTGCTTGTATACACTGTCTATATTTTATAAGCATAAATCCTGCATGCAAAATCTTAATTTGTAAAGTAACTAAAGGTGTCAAATAGTTCAGTAAAAACTAGAATATGTTCTGTTGAATTTTGTTTAATAATTTTGAATTGCTGTGAGGTAGATTATAAAGAAAGAAAACACTCAAGTAGAGTACTCACTGTAGTCGACTAAATGTTACATTCAGCTGCTACTGGCATCATAATTAATCTACACTACATGTTGACACAGTTTTTGCTGCTCAAAGGTCTGTGTTGAGTATATATGTAAAATGAAAAAAGTTCTCATTTAGACCAACAATTTAGACAAATTTAATGTCACCATGAAGTTGTCTCACAATCAAACAAACTGACATTTGCATCTCTTTCTTTACCTAGAATAAAACAAGAAGGAACAGTGACCTACACCAAGTACAGTATATAAAAATAAATGACTTTTAAGCCATACATGATTAAAGACTTGACAAATAGGTAGAGACTTTTGATTCTGATAGTATAAAACTACCACAGTTTGCTGAAGTAATCAAACTCCATCACATACTATTTGGCCTTTTAGTATTTTTAACTGTAATATATTACAACCATATAAAATTGCACAAAAGAGCACAGAACATGGTTACAGCAGAGTTAAAATAAGATATACTTAATATTCTTTTTTACAAACAATGATGGAGGAATGTGCCGTCAGCTCCTGGTGCAACTGGAGGTTTGCATATGTAAATGATGGTAATGATGAAAAGCAGTGATGATAAACTGCAGTTTAATGTCACTGCAGGGTCACAACAGTTCAAGCTAACTGCAACACAGCTCTGAGTTTTCTCTTGGATATTCAAATACAATCCAGGCATAATTATAGCCAATAATCATTCAACATCAATCACTACTCACATGATTCACACACTGTGTACATCATTTTCTTTAATGTCACATCTCAAAGTTGAACAGTGAGAAGTCAATACCATAAAGTTGGGGTAGTGGATTTTCTGAGGTTTCTTTTGCTTCCCTTTGCTAAGTATGAACAGTGGCTGTGGATCACATTGTGTGTTGGATCTAACAACACGTCACTATCATAAAACTTGAGCACCAGAATAAAGAAGGGCCATTAGGTCTTCTTGTTGGGGGTTAGGAAACAGCACAGTTTTTATCTTTGTCCTTTGCACCAAGACTGTGAGCTCTGCTCCGCCTCATGCTGCCTCTCAGCCCCCAGTCTCTCTGCACCTCCCTCTCCTCCTCTCCCTCCCTGTCTTTACCCTCCTCAGGCTGCTGTTTTCTGAGCTGTGGGGGCAGAGGTATTGGCTGTCCAAGGAAGTAGCCTTCCTCCTCAGAGTCTGAGGACGAGGAACATGTAGAACAGTCTTCGTGTTTGTAGTGACCCGGCTGGAGGGTCAGTGAGGAGGCGCTGGAGGAGCCCCGGCTGTCCCTTTCTTTCTCGCCTCTCCATTCCAGGGTGTCCAGACGGGGTCGGTCAGGCCGCGAGTGTCTGTATCGCCTCTCTGCGCCCGGATGGAGAGACGGGTCAGAGGGGATACGGCAGCGACTCCACCCTCGCCTCAGACTCCGCTGATGGTAAGAGGATCCATCTGGTTGAAAAAGAAATGCGACAAAAAACTAAATTAATTTGATTTCCAAATTTAAAATGAGTTGATATTTAACTCTCTGAAGGCCGTACTCACCCAGTAGATCCATCTGCGGTGGGATTCCTTTCTGTAGATTTAACCTGCTTCCGAAACCTCCCTCCACCTCATCTTCAGCCTGCTGGTTTTCCTCACCCTCTTGCAGCTTCTCTTCATTCTCCTCTTCATCCTCATCCTCATCCTCATCAACAGAGTAGCTGCTGCTGATTGGTTCTCTGAAGCTGACTCTAGCTGTGCCACTGCGAGTCAGTGGAGGTGGAGAATCTGAGGGTCTGTCCTCTAGTTGGGGGGGGTTTGGTGGGGGTGACTCCCGGGGTATCAAGTCACGAGTCTTGACAGGCAGAGGAGGAGGGAGGATGGATGGGTTATTGGGAGAGAGGTGAGATGAGTCAGGTGAAACCAGGTGTGTCACGTGTGAGTTTTTCTGGGGAGGAAACACTGAGGACAAAAACATCAGAGGACACATATAGTTAGTAATTATAAATATTCAGAACTTAAAGTGTGTGAAGTAGCAGTGACTTATGATACCTTGCAGAACCTGATTCGTCCTTTCCACCCAGTTCCTACAGTCTTTAGCAGTCGAGGTTCCTCTTGAATTAACACCAGATAGTCCAGTATTTTCATTTAGCTCTCCCTTGAACTGAAGACCACTGACTGCAGGTTTGATCCCACGGTCCCCTGGCAATAAACTGTAATGTGGAACGTCACTGGGCCAAGATGGACCTAAGCCATTTCCTAGATGAATGTGAGGAAGAGGTGAATAGGAGCCTCTTGAATGAGGATGACCGCTGGGTGCAGGAGCTCCGTTTTGAACTGGAGCAGTGCAGTGGACGCCTGAGAGAAGCAGAGCAAATAAATGTGTTGTTAGAGCAAAGGGAAAATAAAAGTATATTGTAGTTCACTTGGTATTTTTTGGTTCATTGCTCAACATATATAACATCTGAGTATCACACCCATGTACCACATTCACCTTTGTTTTCCACTGCAGTATGAATGCAGTCTTTTGCAGTTATAGTGATGCCCTCTAGTGGCTTCAATGGAGAACCACACTGTTGCTGCTGCTGTTTCTCTGCTGTCCCGCAGCGTTTATTATGCTGAGGTGGTCTGCTCTGCAGTGCTGAGTCACAGGAGTCTGAGTTATTGGGATCTTCGCCCAGCGAGCAGGGCCTGGAGCAGAAGATGAGCCCCCCTCGAGGGAGGAAGGGACGCCCCAGCAGAGGCAGTTGACAGCGGGCGCAGCAGAAACATGACTCCACGGCGTGCCAGTGCTGACCCTCATATGTCATCTGGCCCTGGTCGATACCTGACAGGACATGATTTTGTGATTACACATATCATTTGTGTCAGCTGCAGAATCGGAAAATATATCTCTGTTATCTCAGTGTGGGTGTACACTCAGTATTTCTTCAATATAATGATCTTATCTGTATTTAATCTCTGTGACTAATTTAAATTAGAGTATGAGCAACTCATTAATTTTAAGAACAATATTGCTGAGAGAAATAATATTTATCTGTGATATTTAATCCCTTTTCAGACATGGAATACTTAACATTGCAGGCTTCCTACAATGAATGACCTCATTAATGTTTTCATAAATTTTCAGAATTTCTCTGCCTATAAGACAAGAAGTTATGTTTGGACTCTCGTCTGTTCACATGCTGCATATGAAGTGCTTTGCTGGTTATTCATAATCTCATGTAGGCAGCGTGCATGAATGAAAATTTTACCAACAAATCAAATATTAATGTGTTATTGTTAGAAGGTTTTATTTAGCCTCTAACACATGCATTTTATTTCTCCCTGTGTGTTTGACCTTCGAGCCTTTACAGTCATCTGACAGCATTCTGTTTGGACTTGTGCTGTGTTGAAAGTTTCACACAAATGTTACAGGCAACTCACTTCATCCAACCTAATAAGATTACTGTCATGACTTTTTATGTAAAAGTGAGTCAGGCACTTAATCAGGCAAGAGACCAACATCCAATTTATGTAACGAGTTGTGTGTCTGAAAGAAGCCCTATTTACATTCATCATTTACTACTGATTAAAATGAAATATCATGTGGTTTCTTAAGAGGAAATGGTAACACTCTAAGTCCCTCTATTTAGCCTTTTGTTTGTATAAGCAGTATACAAACTCTTATTAAATGGTTTACAACAGACCATACTGTAGCTGAAAGCAAATCTTAGTGTTTATTAATGTATTTGTCCTGTGGACACTCAAAACTACACACTGGTGTATAAATAGATCATCAATGACAATATAGTAAAACCTTATTGTAAAAATATATGTCCTCATCTGAGAAGTTACAACTGTAGACAAATTGTACATTAACAAACAATAATAAATATATAAATAAAAATAAAAATATATATAAATATTACTTACACTTAAAATGTCCTTATATCGTCTTACATCTAGATTAAAGTGTGTTACAAACCATTTATTAAATGTTTGCATACTCTTTATAAATGCTAAATAGAGATTGAGATTGAGAATGGCTGCAAGCTGTATTGAAAGGCCCATCAATTCGTGTCTTAAGACTTAATTCAGTACCTATGTGTTCTCCGCAGGTATCGCAGTACTCTGCATACAGGGACTCATAGCAGGAGCAGCAGTACGGTCGACTCTCTCTCATGATGTAACGCTGACCGCCTAGCGCAGCCTCACACTCAAAACAACAGAAATGCTTCATGTGCCAGTATCTTCCTTCTGCCTCTGTACATTCATCTGCTAGAATAATCTAAGATTAAGAGACAACAGTGAAAGACAGACAGAGACAGAGAGGTCAGTCAGCACAGCACAGACGATTTCATGGGTACAGAAATAAACACATTCCAGTTGTAAAAATACTGCAAAATACTGAGGATTTGGGTTAACAAGACAGAAAAAAAAAGATGCCAACGTTGCCCTCCTGTTGCAGGCTTAGCCATCCTCTGGGTCTAAAGAACTCTTGGTCAGTCGTGCCAGATCCATTAGTCAGATAAATCAACTAATCTCTTAAGTCACAGTGAGAGGCCATTCAAAACAAGAAGAGTCTGAGAGAAAAGCTTCAACTAACCCTCTACTGTGCACCAACCAAACGAAATGATGAAATACACCAATAATAAAGCACCTGACAGGGCCTGATGATTAATTCGGGGATAAATTACAGGATCTTTCTTCACAGATTAGCTTGAACAAAAACATTCTCTCTCCTCTTACACAAGCAACTCACAGCGGTTCTCGCTTTTTCTTTTTGAAAATGTTGCGGTTCACAGTAGAGACAGAAGGGAAGCCAGGGGGGAAAAGTATGGGCAAAATGAAGATAAGTATGCCTCTCACACCAGTTTCTTGCTTTGTGACTCGCACTACACTTTTCTTTAAGAGACCTAATGTTAATGAGAGTTTATCAGACAGGTTGGGGATCTTGGTGACTGTCACCTCGTCGCAGGCCTGGCAGCGGGGCTTGAGCCTTTCAGCGTGGTGCCGGCCGCAGTAGATCTGCCCATCCTGGTAGAAGTAGATCAGATCAACCAGCAGCTCACTGCAGGAGGCACACTGGAAACACTGAGGGTGCCAACAGCTGCCGTGTCCGGCCCGACTGGCAAACACCGCTATGTCTCCACCGCAGATCTGTCTGCCACACTGGAAAAATAGATTTGGTTGGGTGGGTGAGGGTGTGGCACAGAGGGAAAGAAAGAAAGCAGATCCTTTAACAAATGGTGAACGCTCAAGGTCGCACTACAGTTTGCCCTGTAATCATTAAATCCCAGTGTGCTGTGTCCCTTAAGCTATGCCTGCACCTACTTGCACCTGAACTTGCTCCAGTCTTATAAAAAGAAATTCTCCTTCTGCCTGCCTCTGATGTATTTTAAGAGGCATTCACATTCAAGCATTAATGTTACATAAGGATCCTGCTGTTTTGACCTGTCTCATGAGGAAATCTATTATAAATAAACATAAAATAAAAATGCTGCTTTACCTGCTGGCATATGGCTCCCATCATAGTTACTGGGAAGAGTCTGACAACGCCTCTGCCCAAGTTTTCTCTTTTCCTCTGCTGACTGAACAGACGCAACTCCTTCTTCTCCTCCTCGTCTAAAGAGTTACAGTACTGTGGCTGCAAGAAACACAGAGAAATTCATGGTGACAAGCGCATTCGAAAATGATTTCTGAACTTTGTTTGGTTCAGTAAAATGGATTATATCTGATGATAATTTAGAACAGGTATGTTGTTTACAGGATAAACCTCTAATAAATTTGAATAAACTACTGCAAATAATATATGAAAGGTAAAAGACAGGACAGCATAACGCAAAATAGGTAGAAACAATTGTAAGACATATGAAGTTTTTGTATGAAGTTTGTTCCTGACATAAAAAAAAAAAGAAAGCTCAGAATCAATAATAATGAGAAGGTTTGCTGTATCGTGATTTAGTAAGCCTACTAGACTGAGGGAGTGTATGTATTTGGCATGTTACAACACTGTTACAGTGCACCAGGAGTGATGCCAAGGACTAGAAAATCTGAAGTCACAGAGATGTTACCTCACTGTCGTGGGCTGGCAGCTGGTGCAGCAGTTGTTTGATTCGGTATCTCTCCCCCGGACTGTTCACATAAGGCACCCTGTCCTCTGGTAAGCAGCTAAAATACTGGTACACCTGTATGAAGAGACAAGTGTGTTCACATAAAGGCATAAATGACAGAATAAAGACAGCAATTTATTCAATTACAGAGCAATTTATTCAACGACCATGCAATTTTTTCAATTGCTGTCATAAATCAAAAAACTGAATATTTTTTCCCCATCATTATCAAATTGTTTGAGTGTCTGTACGGACATGTCTAAGTGAAAGCATGCATTGTGCGTTCTTCTGTTGCATTAATTTATGTCTTGACTCTGTGTCTGCTCTGCATCCTGGCTGTTACCTGTTCGGGCTTGAGCCCAGGTGGGACCCATGCGTATTCCTCGGAGGCGCAGCCCGAGTCGTCGTCGGAGATGGAGTGTCTCTGGAAGTCTGATACCAGCTTCGTCATCATCTTTTCCAGCTGGCCCGGCACAGAGCGCACGGCATGCTCCTCTCGCACACACTTGCAGTGCACACAGATTTTCCTGTGGAGACATGGACAGCGTTGGGCTTCACCCCTGGGGACTTTTTTTTTTGACTGATTTACAGCACAAGCTAAAACTGATCAAATGTCAAATCTTTCAGTGAATACAGTATGACAGGTGGGTTCTCCTGGTGTGTCCGGTACTAAGGTGCAAAACATAGTGTTAATCTTTGAAGATGACTCATCCCCTCTTTTCCTCTGCTATATGGCGTATATTAACACCACAATCACACGGCCACCTCTACAGTTTAACTATACTATTTATGCACACTTTGCGTTGGAGATGGCACGTCTCAAACAAGCACACACACATTCTTGATGTTGACTCAACTAGACTTCCTGCTGCCAACAATTACTAATACAACAGTTGTCACAACAAAGAAACACAATCTCCAGATCACTTAAAACAATCTCAGATGCATTCATGCCCTCATTACACCAACATTTCACCAGATCTGCATCAGGACCAGCACATCCCAAACATTTTCTACCAAACAAGCAGGAAATGAGGTCACTGATATAAGCCTGGCTGCCAATCCCACGGCGGTTAAGAGAGGGAGGTGAAGATGGGAGCAATAATCTCCCTCAGCCTCGTATTACAACCCATCTTGTCCTCTGTCTCCTCGCCACATTCAATCTGCCGGTGGGCGTGCCTACGTGTGGGACCGGTGGAGTCAGAATAAAGTGCCCCCGGGGTGACAGTGAGGTGTGGGTGTCACATATTTGAATGGATGTGACACTATGGCCATATGCAGTGTGCATTGGATGTGTACATCTCTGTTGTGATTGCATAACAGCCTGCCAGCTGGCACTTGTGGCTCAAGTTCACAAGGCACAAAGCTGCTTTATTCCAGCACCCAACCCCCACACAACCAAAAAGCTAGCAGACAAACACACACAACTGCTCGTAAACTGCATGAAAGCTCCTCTTCTAATCGATAGTCTCCTAAAGTCTTTGAAATGTTAGTGACAGCGGGTAATAACTGTGTGTCATGTGAATGCGCTCTTCTCTCTTTACTCAACACAAGTTAATTGTTGATGAGTTGACAAAACAGAGAAAAGAAATGATACTATGTGATCCCAGTATCCCTTCTCAGGCCCAGGACAATAAATCCTTGTAATATGTAAGCTGTCCCAGGTTGGCACCTTGTAAAGCCATGGTCGTCAAGCAGGTTGAACCAATATAAATAATAGTAAACACTGCAACTCAGCTAAGCCTAAACCATGTTGGCACAAATCTGGTCCCAGCTGTATTTGTGTGTGTGTGCGTGCCTTTGAAAGTGTGTGCCTGTGTTAACAAAAAAAAAAAAGGGGGGGGGGGGCTCCACGTACATTCCTATGTAAGTGGGTAGGAGGACACAGTCGGAGACCTGGCATGATGGGACAGATGGCAGATGCACCACGTCTCACCCAGTCTCTAACCCCACCAGTACCACCCCCACCAGCCTCCACATGATAAAAGCGTCTGTAACAAGGATATAATCGCCAGCGGGTGCCAACCCTCACAGCACCCTACAGTAATTGACAGATGACAAAGTGCCAGTTTGGATGGATTTGGGATGAAAGTATGTAGGAGAGGCTCAAATCATGTCTCTTTTTGTGCTGATTGCTTATCAGATATCTTGACATTAAAGCCGAGTTCAAACAAAGCCTGGTGGTTTGTGTACATGCCAAAACATTTAAATATACTTATGCTGCATAAATATAAACCAAAGGGACTCACTACATGAACAAGAGACAAATTGCTGGACACACAAATGTGCAAATCAGCAACTGCAAGCAGCATCCCTATATTAGAGTGTACTATATGGTTTTTAATATGCAGGGGAATCTTTTTCAAAACATACCCATTTCATTTCTCTTTTGATAGTAGGTGGTAATTTAATCATGACTTCACTAAACTTAAAAACAGTACATTTCTGAAGGGTATTCACATTGCAATTTACTGCTTAGCTGAGCCCTGTACTGTTCAATTACTGGAGCCACAAGCCTCTGATGTAATACCACAAGGCTTTGTCCCCCCAGGACACTGACCACATTTGGTACTAATAAGTTGAAAAAATTATTTTTCAAGTTCAAAATTTGATAAAAATAATCAATCAAGTCATCAAATGACTTCAAGCTGTAATGGCAGCTGCCAATTGGGTTTATAATTTTGTAAATGGTAAAATCTAACAATCACCACAGTGCTGATTAGTCAAATAATATACTTAACTATTAATTAAGTATAGTCATTAGTTGCAGGCCTTGTCAATATCAGACCAGGAGTGTGCGAGATATTGCTTGTGAGGAAACACATCAACTAGTGGTTCCCACGTCACTATGGGAAAATATCCATGAGTCTGAGTGAAGGGGTGAAAATAAAAGTGCACAGACAAATGTAATTAATTAAGGAATATTATATTTCTCTACAACATCCGTGCATATCCGAACTGTGCTGTCTAGAAAATTAAAAAACAAGAAATACAAGGTAATTGTACTACACTGAATCCATAACCAGCCATATGTGTTATTAACCAAGAGACACAGCAGATGCTGCTTTGGACAGGAATCCACAATCTGCTGCTAAATTTGCTTTGCTGGACCAAATCATTGTTACTGAGACTGCTGGTACAGCTGCTGCTGCTGCTACTGTTGTTCATGATGTATCTTTTCTTTGTTTGCTGGCTATAGATAGTAGGGATTATTTTCTTCATTTTATTTTATTACTAATGATTATTTTCATTATAGATTTATCAGCAGTCTTTGCAATGTTTAAAAATAGTGAGGAAATGACTGTCACAGTTTATTAAAGCGCACGGTAATGTCTTCAATTTGCTTGTTTTCTCAAACTAACACTTTCAGTTTACTGTCTTTGTCATATAGTAAACATCATCACATTAGAGAAGCTGGAACCAGAGAATGTTTCATATTTTTGCTTGAAAAATCACTGATATGATTAATTGATTATCAAAATGGTTGCCCATTAAATTTTCTGTCCAATGACTAATTGATTACCTCTAATAAATAAAACACTTATAAATAATAAGTTAAATAATTACAACAAAATAATAATGAATTAACCTTTAGATAATAAAGCAGGGGGATAGAGGACATAAAGGGTAGGAAAGTATTTGTCTATGTGAGTTCTGCTCTGTCATGCTGACGGAGTACATTTTCACAGTAAATACTGACACTATATGGAACTGAAATAAACTCATTTGAACTTGTGGAAATCCAACAGCTTTAATTAGCTTTAGCTGTGGGGATTTGAAATCATTTTAATTTTGTTCAACGCAAAGATTAAGGCTTGTTCGCCCCTCCCGATTCCCAAACTGACCTGAGTTTGGCCAGTAATACATTAGCCTTTACTTTCAGATGTGTTTTTTTTCTCTGAATCTTTAAATAAAATAGCATCTCCACAAAGATACCATACAGTTTTTCTTGTAAAGATGCATTATAGGCAGCAAACTGTGTGAACAGGAGGTGAGTAACAACACTACCTGCACATGACGTCATACTCTGCACCTGAAGTCCATACAGATATGTGTGCAAAGCAACATGAAGTCAGACAATCACACACAAGAAGAATTATCTTCTAAACACACACAACAAAAACCTATAGTTTACTTGCACTCCCAACTTAATGACTGTTTGTGTTTCTAGCTCCTCTAATCCTATTAGACAGTAAAATATGATGTCTTCATTACCTGCCGTAATCATGACAAATTAGCCCAGGTTGGCCCGTTGAAGTTGTCCCATCCAGACTTGTCTTCCACTGAAACTATAAAGGTTTGCATCCAATAGGCGCCCACTGCTGCCTGCCTGTCAGCCTGTCTGTCAGTAAGAGCAGGATATTCTATGGCAGCTCCTTTCCATGTGGTAATTTCTTGGTCTGAGCGGCTCTTTTCAATGTCGCTGCCACCCCCATCTCCCACCCTCCTCCGTGCTGATAGTGGGCTCAAACAAAAGGCGTCACTGAACAGAACCATACACAATATACAAACACAGCTCTCAAGGTACACACATGCTCATGTAATTCTTAAATAAGATAAGCTAAAGTACACACACAGTGGACATTTCTTTTACCCATTTCAATTACGCCCGACAATTTACTCACTCTGCCTTTGAAGATATGAAACATCAGAGTCCAAGCGACAATCATGAAGAGTAAACTCACAGTGTCTTTTCTCCTCTGGCCAGACTGCTCTGACTGATTCATAACAGATGGACGATTGTTGCTTTGATGCAGTTATTAATCATAGAAATAAGTGGAGCAGATTTGGAGCCTGTGAGCAATGCTGTGCTGTGAAGGATTTGTCATATTATGTGATCAAGATGGCCATGCATGACAACAAAGTGTCTCTGGTGAAATATCAAGCAGACAGCATGATTTTCAGTCTTACTGAAGTCACGACACATCTCTGAAATCATTCTAGCTCATCTGACTTTGGTCAGTCACTGAGGATGAATGTCAGTATGTGTCTGTTGGAGATGACGCAGTATGCTTCGATCCTTCATTATTCACGTATCTTTCTTTTATTAATATTTCTTTTTTTTCCAAGTTGCTTTATCCAACTCCAGGATCAGAGCAAGTAATGCTACTTTGTTGCGATAGCCACATTGTAGAGCTGCAATAAAGAGTTAATTTATTAGTCAATCGACGAAAAAATAAAAAGCAACCTTTTCTCTGTTTGTTTTGAAATGTTGGCCAGATAAAACAAGTAATCTCAATGTCACCTTCACTTTTTTCATTGTTCTCTTTCACATTTTACTGACAAGACGATAATCAGCAGATTAATTGATAAAAAAAACTATTGTTAGTTAACTAACAATAGCCCTACCACAATGCAATTCTTAAACAGCTAACTTTGAAACAAACAGAGTTTGTGTAGAAAGTGTAGCAGCCATAAAATAATCCTCTGCATTAAATGTGTGCCGCTGGTGTGATAATCTATAACTGAAGCTGACTTCAGTGGGGTATAGTGAACCCTCTTTAGATCTGGTTCTAAGAAACAGATGGGCCTTGTCCTATAACTCTCTGCCACTAATTAGTGACTGAGTAATTGCCACATGGCCACCCAGACTAATAGTGATGGCGACTTTGAACACTTTTGAAGCGTGGCGGGGACCTGTGGGTCAGAAGTAACTCAATTCACTCGCTGCTGGGCAGCGGAAGCACCATCTGCCCCCCACCTCAGTTTAAGCTCTGTCTCAGAAAGCTCAGGATGAAGATGGATCACTTCCCTCTCAGCGAGCATCAGCAGCTGAGCCTGTGGTCACTTGGCTGATTTTCTCCATCACGGAAGGTGTGACTCTAAATTGGTTATTAAGGAAGATGCAATTAGCACCAGACTCTGGGGTCTTAAGAACTGACCCCCATAAATCTCAATCATTTAATCACTTTCATGTTCTTCATTCTCCTGCATCAGCTAAGACTTGAAATGTCTTGACAAGACATTTCCATTTGTCACCTCACCTAAAAGCCATTTCTGATTTGTCCTTCAGCCAAACACATAACTGAGCAGCTTCAATACTAAGCTTCAATGTTAATACTACACTGATTAAACATACTGTATACAGATCGATGTGTACAGGGGCCACACTTGCACCCAAGTGTGGCTGTAGGTAAAGCACCGCACACATGTTTTAGATTACATCCTAACTTCTACGCTTTTGTCTTGACTTGAATAGAAGGAACAGAACTGAACAAGCTAAAAGATACAATTACAGTCTTTTGGTTACATGAAGTACGCATTCCTGTGCCTGTTGTTTTATTCTCTCCACCACCAAGCCACGGTTGCCCTCAGCCATGCCCATCTGGAATTGTGAATAGAGAATTTGTAACCAGGAATAAATTTCCTCTCTTCTTCATTCATTTAGCTGTGTGGTAAACCTGGTGATTGTTCTCTACAGCCTTAAAGTCTGGAACGTCGAAACACAACACAGTGTATCGACTCTTCGCTTCCTCTACATTCATATCTAATCAGGTGTAATTTTCTATACTTTAGTGTTACATAACACTTTGACATAACAATGTGTAGAACTAAAACTTCCATTTTCTGTTATTTTCTACACTAAACCATAATGAAATACGACAGTCACATCTGAAAAACAAAAGCCGCAGTGAAATGGAGAAAGGGGGAGACAGCGAGGCAAACGGAGGGAGGTATGAAGTGGTCCAGAGGGTTACTATCACAGCAGTAAAGCCTAATCTTATTAACGTGATTGACAGGATTAGACTAACCAAGAGACCCAACCAGCTGGATATACACTAAAGGAATAGAAAAGACAGAGAAAAGAAAAGGGGGCTCAAATAAAAGCCTGTGAGAACTGTGAACCCGCTTAAGAGAAGAAAATAAATTGTTGTTCAGGAGGTCCTTTGATAATGGTTAACAACTCCTGAACAAATAGGTGTAAGAGGTTCATAGGCTGACATTTCAAGTGGCTTGTGCCAGAGTTTAAAAAGCAGGAATTACAGGAATTGAAAGCCCCTTTGTTGCAAAGACTCCTGCCGTTACAAAAACTCTCTAAACACTCAAAAACACAATACAGACATCGTACGAAACACTTATTTTTCTGCTGAGTAGCAAATCTCATTTGATTTGCACAAAAGAAAATGAACTGTAATATCAAGCACACAATGCTTTTCACCTTAAAAGTCCCTCCTGACCACAGACCATATGGTCCTGTTTTTAGTATAATAAATGACAAATGCTACAATGACATAGATCTTAGTTTAAATCGCTGGAGCTCAGACATACAGCAACATGTTGCAGGGTAACTATTGGTAATCCTGCTGCCCTGTAGTGCTTCTGTTGTCCCATGAAGATGATGTCAACTCAAACTAAATGCAGATGCTGCTGTTGTGGATGTCAGGGCTTAATGGCACTCATGACTCTATAGCCCTGATTCTTTACCACCACAGAGTCAGTAGGATTGATCGGCTCCCTGAGTATCATGTGGTGCCCTGACTGGGTCATGTTTGTTGTCTTTTAATGTATATCTGCACTCATCGTGTACACAGGTCACAGTTAAGCTGATTTCCTTTGGTAGTAAAGTTGCTGTCCTTCCTAAGAGATGTGCAAATACACACAGACATACAGTTTAACTCCTGAACTACCAATGCCTACATATGCTGACTTCACTTTTAAGTACCCAGAAATCTAGTGAATAAATCAGAAACAAATTTAGTCCTTGCTGATAGCCACACACTCTATAAGTCAGCGTGATAGATTGACTGGCATTCTGTTCCACTTTCTCCCAACATAGCTGAGACATCTTTGGTAGAATTTACCTCCTGTTTGTCTGCTGCCCAGACGTTAACTGGCCCCATGTTATCAGAAACACACTAAATGCAATTGCTGGTGTGTAAAAGAAAATTAAAACTCCCCCAAGAGAATGTGTTTTTGTGAGTCTACACATTGCAGTTGTTTATCTGTACACACAGCAGGAGTTCCTGTACATAAAATGCCGTAAAAATAGTTGCAGTTTTCTTTTTCTGTGAAATACTTTTTTGAAGTTAAATTGGCAGGTATTTTTGAGGATTACCCAGCCTCAGAAAAGCTGATATCAGACAATGGTTTTAAGCAGCTAATTCTTAACAATGGCTGCACAGAATCCAAAAAGCAGCAGGAGAGACTGAGACTGTACCAAAGGTGAAAACAGAGTACAAGAAAAACATTTCCTGCAAAGGTAACAGGCAGTGCTGGTAATGTTTAAGAGTCCTACAGTTCATACCTCCAGCCATGGACACGGAAGCCGGGGCACTGGTCTCCACAGCGCATACAGGGCTGGCCTCTGTCTGGGTCCTCTTCCTCCTGCTGAAAACAAAACAAAAACTCACTTCAGCCCAAATCATGGAGTACAATGGAGTATCATATCCTTTGACACAAGACCATCAAGTTAAAAGATATATTCACATACAGTGATTGTTACACATGGTCGTAGAAACATCAACATCATACTGAGTGGGTGAGTGTTGTTTCCACTTAAGCCACAAGCAGAATGCACTTAGAGACAATCGCTTCAGCCTTTAGTTTAGCAGCGTTTGGGGTGGATTATGGGTTGTCTATATATGACTTAATGACGTCACGTGTAGAGTCACTTTATGAATATCCCTACATTACATCAAAACCATAAATTACCATTATACAGAATGTATTCTTGAACTGGAAGAGATATAAACAGTTAGGAATAATATGCATGTGTAACATCTGTATAGATAAGTCGTATTTGACACAGCTTGTGACTGGCATGTAAAATTCACCACTGGTGGTTAGTCTGAATACACTTCTGTGCCCAAACATTTTCATGCTTATACATGACATGATTTTTGCTGCTGGATTCTGGCTTGACACCAAACACTGCAGCTCCTGTTGAGCGTGTAAAGTCACTAATTAATGGGGTAAAAGAATGAGAACTACATTTTGCAGTGGGTGTTAATCTTGACATAAGTAGCCCCTTGGTAAACTTGTTTGTTTGAGACCTGTCCTCACATTGAACTACACAATTAGATTCAACTGTGAATCTGAGTGCTGCTGTACTGAGTGTTTTGAATTGATAGTGGAGGGATATATAGCACATGGAGCAAAATCACAGAAATGCCTTTTGCCAAAAGTGCTGAGCAGTGCATCTGACAAAGCCAACAGCAACTGAACAGCTTTGCACTAAACCAGCTACCTCATATTTCGCTTCTATTCCTGCAGCATAGTGCGTGTCTATGTGTGTGTGCAGACCGTACACTGCAGACACAGGCCTCTTTTTAGAGATGAGAGGAAGGAAGCAGACACAGGATGAGAGCTGCACCCTTTCCCTCTCCATGCAGTCTCTACTTTCCTTTTCTTTAGCGCCTTAACTCTACTGTACCTCTCCTGTCTTTTGTGTGAAGAGCTCATCTGTGATTGGGAATTTTATCTTCTTTGTTGATTATTAGCTCTTTCCAGATTGGTTAAGCGCCGTGTTTTTTCCCCCCTCTCATGGGACCCTGACGCTATTGTTTTCCACTCCACTACTCGGAGAAGGACAAAGTATGTGCCTCATCTGTTCTATACTTAAAAAAAGCAAGATAAATGTAGAAAACTGAACTTAAAACTTACTTTTAAACATAAAAACAATACTTGCTTTTCACCTCAAACACATGAACGAATTTCACCATGCATAATACTCACATGCGCACAGAAGCTAACAGAGTTTAATTAGGAAAGCAATAAAATTCAGATATGTGATACAAGGTACCTGTGCATACCTGCTCAGCAGTGTTTTGATCTTTCTTTTTCCAACCACACACACAGCTGCCCTAACCACTAAAACATCAGTAATCATGTCAAGCCTGATTTCCTATGCAGACTTTATTAGTAACATTTTCACACAGTGCAATATATTGCTTTGATTAGGGCAACACTGGGTTTGCTTTGCTTATCTTGCTGATATCTGTGGGTTGTAAGGGCTGTTGCATGGGTTTTAAGTGCTTTACTAATGCACTGAGAGACGACAGATAGATGAACTGGGAGCTATTAGTAGTTTGCTTTCATGCGCTTTTGAACAATTACTTTTTATGTGTTTTTTCACTTAGAAATTATTCTGTTTGAGAAGTTTTATAAATGCTTACAGGGCGGAGATGTATGATTATGTGCACTGATAACTACATCCAGTTTCATAGGAACATGAACTAGTTAGTCCAGAATTGTTCCACGTGTCAGCGAACAATAATTTACATGCCATTTTTAATGCCTCATAGTGTGCGACACAAGGCAACACACACACACACACACACACACACACACACACACACACACACACACACAAACACAGGGATCTGACCTGCACCATGCAGCCTTATTAATCAACACTCTGATTGTTGTTAACAGAGCCAGGTATGAAAGGTGACAAGATGGGCTAAATGAAGCGTACAGGTGATTTCTGGGTGACTGAACCTTTCAGCTGTTATTTCCTTAGAAAGGAGCTCCTGAACTGTCACACACTGACATGGTGACTGGGCCTGGCAGACACACACACGTGGTGCACAGCTACACTCCTAAATATTACATTTATTATTAAAGTTACAGAGAGTGAAAGTAAATAGCTGCAGGATAAAAACACTTTGGGAAACTGTAGCCGACCTGAGACAACTACACTTCAGGATACTAGGGTGTTACTGACTCTCCATTCATAGAGGGAAGAAATGAAATGACACTTTATATGTTCATGTTTGCACTGACATTTGTCTCCACTCGTGTACTCTTTGACCTGTTTATTTAAGTGAAGCCTAGTTCATGTGCCAGTGCACAACATTTCAGAGCAGATCACAAACAAGTCATTATAACCGGACAATTTTAGGGAGTGGGAACAGTATTAACTTCTTTTCTTCATAACTTATTTATGATCATTTATGAACAGAAAAAATTTCAGAAAATTATGATTTCATTGTCCCTTTTTCATTTGGAAAGAGATACCATGGTGGCTTATGTTGAAGGCTCTTTGCCTCTGAACTTGGAGGCGCTCTTTGAGAGCCCACCTCTGTCTGTCTAGGATTATTTCGTGACTGGAAACAAAGACGTCCTTCTGAGTGTAATATTATTTGTCTGATGTAAAATGACAAATGCTGTGTCTCTGTTTTCTGCTTGATTGTTTTCAGAGCTCTAGGAGGTTGCTGAGATGGAGGTCTGCCTACATTAGATTAAGCTCAGCATGATGATCTGGTTTGGAATAATGATCTGGTTTTGGTCTGTTTACACTTGTAGTTTGATGATGCTTCCATAATCTCCACAAGACCACAAACAACTAACCACCAACTAAACCAGCAAGATTTTCACTCACTCGAGGACAGATAGCAATTAAGAGTTAAGGTACAATTGTGACATAATGAACAATGAAGGATTAGGCATCCTGAGAAAAGCCTTAAATTTATTTGAAATAGTCCTGTATTGTGCTAAAAGACAACATGGGACCACCACAGACAGTTTTCACAATATTCAATATAAGTTTGACAACGTCAAACTCTGTCCATTAAGGCTAATTTTACTTATGAAAAAATAAAGATATGATCTTATCTAATCTGTCAACTCGGTTCTAATTAAAACTGAATGTTTATAAAGTCAAACATTGTGAGATGGAAACAACATAAACTGAGAGGGCTTTCATCACCATCCTGGGTCCTCACAGCTGTTGTTTTCTCCTAGTTAAATTCAAAGGTTAATATAAATGTGTAGAAACCTTTAATTTACTTCTGTGTTGTGACTGTGTTTTGGTGAAAAAATAAAAGGACCACCTTTCAGCCTTGAACATTACCAGCTTCCAGTTAGTTTTACATTTCCTTGAATGTTTCCTTATCATGATAGCAGTGTCCTACATGTCAAGGCTACACAGACACTTGAGGGTTTCATGTGTGTTTCCTTTCAGTTTTCCACAAAAAGATAATGTGTCAAGTTTGTGACCCAACAATGAGGTTTGCCTGTTGTACTGCGCATGAAGGATGTGATGGGAGTGGTGGTAGGAAGTTTCTTCTAAACTAAGTGTGCTAAGTTCACATGAGCTCTCATGCTCACACTTAGACCAGCGTCAGACTCTTCATATCAGCTACTTTTTACCAAGTGTGTTTAATCACATGGTGCTGCCTCGGTTTGCTTGAGCTCTCTGTTGCTACCAAGTAACCGTGTAACCGTGTAACCAGGTAATGGACGTGCTGAGAGCCTGCCAGCTCTGTTATCTTACATCAGAAGGCAATCACATTGGCTCAGCTGATTACTTGCAATAATATGACAGAATGAAAAAGTAATACACACTTCATTAGGCCCCTATTAAGATAGTGGTACTCCTCAGGTAGGAGAAAAGCACTCACAACTACCCACCCTCACTACCCAAATAAAAGAAATGGCTCAGTGTCATTAAGGTTTTGCTCCTCTCCTCAATGTTGTGGTGTGGGAGGGGTTAAACATTAACTGGAGAGGTCAGTGGTCAGGGGCCTTTGCTGCCTCGGCATGCCGAGCAGATGCATTTCTTATAGTAAATTTGTAGAGACTTTTTTCCAGAGCAGTAGACATATTCATTTGTTATAGAAGGAAAAAACACAGGTGTTACTAATAACATTAACAATGGCTCCGTTCCATGACAGTGTGAGTGTGAGCCGGCATGCACATTACCAGGACCCTGAAACTGAAGCAGCTGAACTGAGTTCACCCATCAATTAACTTTATTATTTACACCTGTGCTTTTCCTACTGTGACATGTGAAAATGTCTTCAAACAAAAAGGACTATTGCTAGATATTCAGCAAGTCACTATCTAAAAGGTATTCATTGCTAAAAAACAATAACCAAACTTGATATTCATCCAGACGCAGCAGACAGCTCAGAACACTGGCTACAACACATATTCCAGGTTAAGTGGACATTGTCATGAAACAAAAACTTCTAAGACACAAAACAATCACAAAATTATTGTACAAAGAATGCATAAAGTTTGGTCATGCTATATTTTGACTGCATGTTTCTGTTATGGGATCTGGCTGTACATCCACCTTATCAATCACTGTGAAACAAATGTTTCAACACCTTGAGTCCACCATATTTTGGCTCTATACCTCTCACATACCAACATCAATAAGAAATTACTCTGCCTCCTATTAATCTACTAGCTGAAACAGTCAGAGATTAGTTGATCAACAGAAAATAAACAGTAATTACTTTTGATTAAGTTACTTAATCTTATTGATGTTTTATAAACTACACAATGAATTGATTATCAATTTGCCTTCTAGTAATGTTCTTTTCTATTTTATTTAGTACTATTACATTGTGTCTTTATTTGCTTTATCATTTATTGTGGAGCACTTTATGACATTTGATCTATAGGTGCTCTATAAATAAACTTTACTTACTTAATGGAAGAAATTGTGAGTTACATCCCTATAATTTACAAATAATTGTATGTTTGTTTAAAGTTTTTAAGATACACTTTGCTCTGCTAAATATTTTTGTTGCAAAAACATTCATAATTCACTTTTTTCTAGTGCTGATGTAGTGTGTTGCTGTGTGTAGAGAGTTGCATTAAATATTCATGGGTTCATTAATACTTGAGTGTAGTTATTGTATGTATAAGGTGGGACCAGGTGTCCTCAGTGTTTAAATAATGTTAAAGCACTTACCCAAAGGATATATTGCAGGTAAATTACAAGCTCTCGATTAAATACCAACAATTCTGTGTACAAACTCACTAAAAGAGTTAAGCCAAGTTAAGAAACATGGTTTGCCATTATATTATATTATATCAAGTTCACTTTGTATGTGAATTGTACTCAAAGTAGTGTGGTATAATTATAGTTGGATTAACAGTCACTGTCTGGATATATTCCAAGTGTGCTGCAGAGCCAGATGTTTCATGGCCACAGCTGTTAGCCTGGTCTGAAAACAAGCTTCATTTGGTCTGTAACCTGATCATATCGGCTGTGTTTTGGGCAAAACTCCAACTGGAACACAATTTAACACAGCATTAATTGTTGTTATGACGAAAACCTGACAAAGGTAATAAACATTTTCAAGTTACAGCTACTACATCCCAACCTGCTCAGGTAAGAGATCTATGACGTAGTCTGACCCCTCCTGACTATTACCTGGGGCGCCCGAAATGACTCAAGAAACAAAGAATGCAGGGCTTTCTGGTACTCCCTGTTATAAAATAACTTAACATACGTACTATCTTCAGTATAGGAAAGGAGTGGGACGCTTTATACAAAAAACAATTCACCGACACAAACGCCAGGTGAAGGTGGGACAAAGTTCCGCTCGGGCTGTTTTCTGTGTTGGACTTCAATACCCTACAAGTTCATTTCAAGCCTACTACTGAAGAGAAGCAGAAAACGGCCTCAATACCGTAAAAATAACCATTCGGTTTGTTTCGTGCTAAAATAAGACAGTATGAGAATTTATCCAAAACGTTTACTGAGTTGTGAAAGTCATTAAGAAATAAATGTGTGGCGAAAAATAAAGACACCTACCGAGCGGTTCGACCGTCGCTTTTTAGACCCACGCAGGAACATGATGTCGTTTGGACGTTAAAAACACAGTTTCCAGGTGAAGAAACGGAGGGAAAGAAAACAGAATTCAGGATATTTAAAGTAACACAGACTGAGTTAAACTACATGATGTTCCCTTCACACTGTCCCGCACTCCTCATTCCGCTTTAGCTAACTACTTTGGCAACTTAACCGACAAGCTACTTTAACTGAAAAATGTGACTTCCGGCTAAGCTTTCAAATTAAAACACTTATTAATCCCCATGTATGACATTTTTTCAGCATTGGCAAAACTAAAGCCAAATTAAGAAATAAATGTTAAGTAAATACACATAACACCACTTTATTAGGCAACATATTCACAAACAAACTCTTTTGAGTCAAACTGAAACAGTTTCCACTTTTATCTTGAAGGTGCGGTCGCTTACAGCCATCCTGACAGGACCTATGTAACTTGACGAAGCTTCAACTTTACCTCCTGTCCCAGACTTGAACACAAGCAGCAAACTGACCCAAAGTTATGGATTTTACTTCACCTTGGCTACAAGGAAGTTTACCGCCTACACACAAAACCCTCTCAATTGACTGCTTTATAAATCTGACCTACATATTTTGATTCATACCAAAATTAGTCTTTATATATCCATATGCAGAGTCTGGTTCATCGTGGAAACATTGAGCATGGGAGGAGTCGGCGACGGTAGTTTTTTTAAACTTATGAATAAATAGATAATAAATAAATGAATAAGTAAACAGGTTGACAAGGGAACAAAGCAATACAAATTTGTTTGGGAGAGAGTTATTACTGAAGCCGGGCTGCTTCAGCAGCAGCAACATGGGAATTAGTTTGATGACAGTCAGTATGACCCCAAACAAAGGATTATGGTTCCACTGTAGGTCTTAAAATGGGTAATACAGTGGTTATTGCAAATGAAAGGCAGCAGCGCCATGGCGGAAAACAAAGTAGGGGAGGATTTTTTTTAAAACGCAATGTAATCTCAAATTGAATAGAGGGGAACAGCGTGTATAACTGCGAGATAATTTTTTCAGATGAGATTAGAGAGCAGAGATGCTGCAGCACAAGGTCAGTGAAGATCCTGGCAGGGATTGTGTGAAAACGTAGTAATTCCTGATCAAATCTGAAAACCAACAGCCTGATGAGAGACTGAAGCCAACGCCCTAATAACAATGTTGATATTTTTCACTGTTAATTCCCCCACTAACTGATGAGGCAGGGGCTTTTAACAAGCAAGTCATTTCATTTAATGAATGTCAGTCTGCCTCCATCTAGTGGCAATCTGATAGAAGACAAGTTAGGCCAAACATCCAGAAACATGCAAGCAAAGGAAGTTGTTGCTGTAAAGCTGTTGTTTAACACCAGGATTGTGCAGTGTGGGAGATTAGTGTACAATTTAAGCCACAAAACAGATTTTCTTTGCAGTAACAATGGCTTTTATTTCCCAAAGCATGGCTGCTTTGAATATTGAAATTACAAACTCGTAAAGCCTGTTAGAAAAAAATAAAATAAAATAAGGCAATGTTTTAGTTGGACAAACAACCACCAGGAACAGTTACACAACATATTAAAACTGTGATATTCATATAATAAAATTTCAACTGTGATTTTTCTTTAGAAATTATTTTTTTCTTGATCTGCCATATGCATTCAAAAAATATTATAATAAAACTGGACTTTACTACTGGACTGTAAAAAGTGACAGCAGAGAAACATTCTGCGCCTTAACAATGTGTTACAAATGTACGAAAAAAAACCAACCTGAGCAAGAATCAAAGTAGACAGGTAAAAGTGGAGGATGACACTAACTCAAATAATGAACATGTGGTTGATGTTTAATGGATGTCTACAGATCCTAATGATCCTGATCAATGAAAGAAGGCTCCTTGAAATGTTTAGGATTCAGGAATAAAAGATGAATAGGATGAAGGAACTGGTTACTGTGAATGAGACTTAAAGGAACTGTATCACACAGGAAGCACTCTAAAGCTCAATGATTAAATAACAGAGAGGGAAATCTTTAAACCGCTGAGAAACCTCAGTGACAATACAGAAATTAAACTCAAGAAGAGCACAATTATGATGTTAAACAATTCCTAAAGCACCCATTCATGTGTCAGTTACTTCTTCGGTCCAAATGACAGTTACTACTTAATACAGCAGTGCATTAACAGTCGATGTGTATTAGACAAGCTACTTTACAACATCAACCAAAGTTTTATATTACCGGTTATCTACAGATTTCCCTTTGTAATGAGTGGTACATCGAGGGTGGACTAAACGTTTCTGAGGGGGCGTTTCATTGTGTGTAGTATGACACGCAGGCGCAAATGTACAGTACCACTCACTTTGGCTATGTCACCCTCCTCTCAGGTGCGGCTCTAAAACAAATCTCTTCACACCATACAGTGGCATTGATTAAACTGTGACCTGTTCATTTTACTGTCCATCGTCCTCTCTGCTCCACCCTTCTGTTAACTTCTGCACAAATGTCCTTTTTTGTTCTTCTGCTGCATTCTTGACAGAGGTACGTGTGTCTTGGAGTGTTTAAACTCTGTCATCTGCAAAAAAAATAAATACATTTTTTAAAATCAGACATTGGAGAAAGAAAGTTGTTCTACATAGGAAATAAAGCAGATTATTGTCATCAGCAGCATATTTTGAGAGTATCATGAAAGTGAATGTGTGTCGCTCTCACCGGTGGAAGCTGCTGTGTGCTGCCTGGTGCTCTTGATTTGCAGGAAGATGACGTAGGTATCATACGCAAACACCAGACCAGCGATCAAACCAAATACCTAAAAAACAACAACTCAGGATCAGAATCACAATGATAATCCCATTCACTGGTCACATAAAACACCACTTTTGTGATTAATGCAAACATTCAAATGGCAATATGTGAAAATCCTGTAACACAGTTAAATACCACAATAAATCTCTCATACGTTACACAGTTAAGCAAAGTGAAGACTACAAGACTTTCAAAATGTCAGAACTTCTGTCCCGTTCACACCTCTCTCATCTGAGAATGCACAAACTACAAAACTGTCTCCGATGTGGTGAACCGATTACTATAACATCACACTTTGAGAAATCCCCAACTGGAGAAATGACTGTGATATTTATAAAAAAAAAAAAAAAAAGGAATGTGAAAAATTACTATGGGGCAAAGTTGCATCAGTTGTTCATGTGTAGACATGATGCGCTCAGTCTCAAGTACATGTGGAGTATGCATAAACAAAAGAACAGGCATAAAATTAGCTCATTTACACAAGCCACAAGGAATGTTGTGGTGGGAAAAGAGACGTGAAATTTACCTTTAATCACTACAACTCTCTCTGACATCCGACACCACACAATTAAAACTGAATAAACTAATAATTGTAATAAATACGACAAAAAATAGAAAGAATAAGAACAATACTATTGAATATCATGAATTAATCATTCAATAAACAACAAAACATGGATGGATGCTTGTATGATTCAAGCCACTGTGTTCTTCATTTTTTCTCAGATTCATCTCCAGCCTGTTTTTGGCTTTGATAAAATCAAACTCATTTGAAAACTGTCATAGCGTTTGGGACAGCTCCTGCTTGAACTAGAGGACCTGTGGTGATTTATTGTGGTTATTTATTATGAATTATTGTCTCAGTTGGGAAGAAATCTATCTGCAACAGGCAAACTGTTAACACTTGACTTAAACAGGAAGGAAGCGTCAGAGAGAGTTACGTTGATATGCTTCTTATGAATCATGGTTGTCAAAACAAACAATGAAACTTGCATGATTATAAAG
The DNA here is from genome assembly GCF_002814215.2 of Seriola lalandi dorsalis. Lineage (NCBI taxonomy): Eukaryota > Metazoa > Chordata > Actinopteri > Carangiformes > Carangidae > Seriola > Seriola lalandi. The sequence goes on along the minus strand of NW_019524815.1, from coordinate 834,364 downwards.
TTTCAGAATTCAGTTGAAAACTCAGGCTGAGTCACAAGGGCTTAACTGACCCCGCCTGCGATACGAGCGCCATCCTGGGACCCTCCGATGATACAAATCAGAGAAGTGATGATGTAAAGTACAGCACCAATACCAGCACGGAAAAGATCCTGCACAAAAGAAGGAAGCAGACGATGAAACATTGTGCAACTAGTGTACATGTGTTTGTGCATGTTGGTGGCAAGAAACATGAATACTCACACTCCAGACCCAGTTGACCACTTGGATCTGCTTGTCCAACTCCATCATGAAGATCCCGAAGAAGACAATAGCGAAGATCATCTCACAGATGGCCACAGCGGAGTAGCCTCCATACGTAGATGCAGCATAGCAGATGAGGACGATTAAACTGAGAACCTAAGGGTGATAAGAGGGAAAGTGGGAGGTGGGAAAAACAATAAAGAGAGAATGTTGATTTTGATGATGAAAATATCCCAGAAAGAAAACTAACAGATTCTGCCTAAATTCCTCCTGTGTGTTAGACATTGACACCTCAATGACTTGATTAAAACAGTTTGCAAATCAGCTGCAATTAACCTGACAGAGGACTGGTCATCTCAATGCCCAGTAACAGTAAAAGATCTGTGTCCACTAAACAGCCGAGGCCAGTCAGACAGTAAATCACTCCGACAAAGCCAGCATTGTTTCATTTACTCCAACCAGTTCACAATTCAACAACCACATAATGTTAACCATTTTTGTCAAGAAAAAAAATTTTCTACGCAAATAAACAAAGTGAGACAACTGTACGGATCATATTGCACTCCGCCAATCGCACGCTGCTTTCTTGTTAGATTTACAGTGAGTGTTTGCTCCATCTAGGTCGTATCGTTCCATATGAGGGTAAAAAAAAAAAAAGCAGTGAGCATTTTTCTCAGTAAATTCCACTGAAATGCTGCCAATGTGGAAAAATCATAAACTTATGCAGCCTACGGCTCAGAGGCCTGTTGTTGTCAAACTGTGTGGGTAGATGCTCTCACACAACAGTGACATACCCTCACTGGACACTTCATTAGGAGCACCACACTAATACTGGGTAGGGCCTCCATTTTGCTCTCAAAATAGCCTCAGTTCTTTGTGGCATGGATTCCACAAGATGTTGGAAACTTTCTTTTGAGAGTCTTCTGCAGATTTGGCAGCTGTGAATCTCCTGTTCTACCACATCCCAAAGGTGTTCTACTGGATTCAGATCTGATGACTTGGGAGGCCACTGAAGTACACCGTGGCATGGTGCACTGTCATGCTGGAAGTAGCCATTAGACAACGGAAAATTGTGGCCATAAAGTGAAGCACATGGCAAGCAACAAAACTCATATAGGTGGTGGCATTTTACCATGATTGAATGGTATTAAGGGGCCCAAAATGTGCCAAGAAAAAATTCCCCACACCATTATACCACCACCAGGCTGGACTGTTGACACAAGGCAGGTTGGGTCCATGGATTCATGCTGTTGACACCAAATTCTGTTCCTACCATCTGCTGCCTCGGCAGTTATCCAGACTCATCAGACCAAACCACACCTTTCCAGTCTTCAACTGTCCAGTTTTGATGATCCTGTGTCCACTGCAGCCTCAGATTTCTGTTCTAGGCCGACAGGAGTGGAGCTAGAGGTAATCTTCTGCTGTTGTAGCTCATCCATCTCAAGGTTCTACATGTTGTGCATTGGGAGAAGCTTTTCTGCTCACCACAGTTGTAGACAGTGGTTAACTAAGTTGCAATAACCTTTCTGTCAGCTGCAACCAGTCTGGCCACTCTCCTCATCTGGCACCAGCAATCATGTCAGTAAAGCTCCTAACTTGTATCTGCATGACTTTATGCATTGCACTGCTGCCATCTGATTGGCTGATTGCATAAGTGCATGGATAAGCAGGTGCACAGGTGTTCTAATACAGTGAGTGTATGCCAGCTGCGAAAGAGTGGAAAGTTAGTCCTAAAGCCTTTTTAAGTCTAACAATTTCATGTACTATAAGACACTAAAGAGCATTCACCACAGACAAATATTCAATTGACTAAAATGTAAAACAAGGAAAATCCACAAATTCTCACATTTGAGAAGCTGGAACCATTAAATGTATCACATTTTTGCTTGAAAAGTGACGTTAATGATTATTGTAATTGCTGATTAATTTTGTTGATCAACTGCCTGACTAATGGATTAATCAACTAATTGTTGCAGCTCTAATACAGCATATTAATAGTTATATTACATATATTTCTCATTTGTATCTTTGAACTTTTTTTTTTGTTGTTCTGCATTTCTTTTTCTTATTCAAATTATTCTTTTTTGCACAATATCCTTTTTGGCAAAGAGTATGTCACCCTGAATTTCACTGCACATATATCAGCATGTGACCTTTTGTAAAAGATGTAATTATATCATCTGTAATTACATATAACCCATTAATCTGCATTGCTTTCTTGTGATATAGTTTATTCTTGTAACGCTTACTAAATAAAACAGATCTGATTCTGATGTGCGTTTAAAAAAAGCACGCTTTGCACATTGCAGTGTTTTATTCTCAGACACACACAACTCAGTGGCAAGTGTCAAATCACTGCAGTCTATATGATACACACATGATCTAACTGACTCGACACCAGCCCTGCATCTGTCACTGCTGCCTCCCCTTCCCTTCACCCGCAACTGTTACACAAACGCGCAGCGAGCTAGATGCATCAGTAGTTCATGTGTTCTCGAGACTGGCACAAACTGCCTCTGTAGAGTAGCGGGGTGGCCGAGCCCAAGGCCCTACACAAAGGAGGCTCTATTCAGGCCGGAGCAGGCTGCTCTGAGGGCAGCAGCCGTCACACAGAGAAACACCCACTACACGAGTCCCTGAGAACAAGAAAGGCTCTGAGATGTCGACACCTTTATGTTTTCCACACAGCGGCGGATCTGTTTGCATGGCTCAGCTTTAAAAGATCCCAACTAGGATCTATTCACATCAGTATAATGAGCTGCTCTTTTAACCTGACCGGAGAGAAATTGTTGTGAACTGTTGGCTAATTATAGTCAGCAGCAACATGAGAGCCAAGAGGTAGTCCGTTGTGCAGAGGCAAACCAAACAGCAACAGTTGCTAAGGAAGTCACTTACATTTTGAGGCGGTTTTTAGCGCTTTCTGTGGCTCACTAAAGTGTGTACCATGTGTGTTCACGGGAAAACGGAAAGTTTGGTTCTATTTCATCACTCCTCTTGCTCAATGTCTACTCATTTGACTCTTTCCCTCTACTTCCCTCAACTTATTTCTCTTTGGCCCTTTCTTCTGATTAAGAATCTTCTAAAAAGGGGAAAACCAAACAAGAAATGGTTTCCAGTCCTGAGACAGTGTGATCTCTTCATATTCATAAAACTAACAGTAAGGTGGAAGATTAACTCAGTGCATGACTCATCCCCCACTTATCATTACTGGCTAAGCTGTGCTCAATGACAAACAGAAATTTGCATTACATGGGTGTGACTGTGACCTGTATGCTGTTCTCCCGCTTCAAAATGTTCAAGTACGGTCATGCCTCTGACGGAGAGTAATAGAACGGAGAATAACTTTAGCTGTAACCTGGCAAGGCACGGAAAAACCTTGCTGTCAAAACTTGCTGAGAGTGCATGAAGTCAAAAATTACATTTTTCCATTAGGCATTTGGTTCACTAGCTGGAAGATTTGAAAATCAGTATTCCTGGTTTCCTGGGGGTTAAATATCCTATTTCCTATTATATTGCACATAATGAGCAGTAATGACATTTGATTTCCTGTTTCGCTCCCACAGCCCTCTCCCTGCACTGTAAACTATTTCAGACATCCAACATCACAGATGACTTCCTTTAGAGTGGAGTCCTGAGTGGGAGAGGAAACAACAAACTATCGAGTGTGTCCAGTGAAGCACGAAGATATCCTTGAATGGCACACCAGAGATGTGTGCTAAGCAATTCACACATTCTTTGCTCCCGGGGCCAAACTTCACACACGGCCTGGAATTTCCATTACATCCAAAAAAAAAAAAAAAAACTTTGGTGGACCACTGACCACGAACATCTGAGAGCCTGCTTTATAATGAGCTCACTGAGTTATGAGGGCTGAGCTTTTCATCACTGATACAAAGTGCTTTCCTCAGTTTTGGAAACTTGGTGAGTAATAATGCTGTTGAACAGTAACATTTTCAGTGCTTTGTAGGATACTGTGAGATATGTGATAATACTCCACTGCATGTGCACGCTGAGAACCTGAAGAAGTATTCAAATCATTTACTTAGGTTAAAGAAGCAATATAGCAAACTATAAAATGACTCAATTACAAGTAAAAGTCCTGCATTATAATTGAGGTGTTGATATGCAAGTGGTACTGAAATGTTGTCGTTGATGAAGGTGGAGCTAATTTTTACTCTTTCATGTACTGTTTTGCGGTTTAATTTGTAACAGCGCATCATATTTTAGAACTGGATCATATATTTTGTGTGTAAAAATCTAAAAGCACAACATTTGCCTTTGAAATGTTGGGGAGAAAAAGTACAAAGGTGCAGAGTAAAGCACAAGTACCTCCAAACTGTACGTTACTTAAGAAAGTTACTTTGGTAAGTGTATGTAAAGAATTTAAGGACAAAGTGACTCATGTGTTAAGAGAGCACACCACTGTGAAATGCAAACAAAGGCAATCATGTGAAAATGCTAGTCAAGGACAGAATAAATAAAGAAGTTTTCCCAGAAAGGATGTGTTCATACTTTCCCGCAAACCTATTTATCAACGAGCCTAAGGCGTTGCTTTGGTGTTTCTACTCCTCTGGTGTGCAAGATGTGCAATGATGTTGGGGGGTGCGGGGGTGTGTCACTTTATGACCTTTTATACTAATAGGAATGTAATGTTCATTGCAGTTGCATTTTCTCCTCCCCATATTTGGGCTACTACCTCTCTGCCTACAAATAGTATACAGCCTGAGGTAATGAGGAGAACAGCGAGATGCCTGACAACAGTCACTGGGCTGAGTTAACCCATATAACCTTTCATCTGCCGTTAGCACTCAGCATTTGGCTCTTTGGTGCCGAAATGAGAAAACAGTGGAGCACATGTGACAGGTGGGACTCCTTAACCTCTGCTCATGATCCCTCAACCCCCACGCCACATGCTTTTCATTCCCTGCTAACCAGACTGCCTTTGAAAATGAGACACTTTTGAAGAAGAAAGCATTTGTGAAAGAAATTAAATCAATAACAACCACCGAGGCTACATTAACCCACTTTATAAAATACTGATTAGCTGCAGGCTAGTTAAGCAAACGTTACACAGACCAATTACAAACATTCATTTAAAAAAAAAAAAAAAAAAAGCTGCACAGTAGCTCAAAGTTACGTCAGGTCAGTGAACTTACTATTTCTGCTGCGAGGATAAACCCTTTCTGGGTCCTCAAGTAACTTTTCAGCTTCTCCAGGCAGTTGGCACCAGAACTGGACGCGTTTGTATCAGCCATTCTTTAATAACTAACTTATTATACCAGCAGTGTGTCGTTTAAGAGCCTTATCGCCAACCGACGAACAGCTTCTGGTATAAAAACTTTCGTCTCGAAAGCAAAAGTCCCAGTTGTTGTTGACTGCTGCTGCTCCCGCTCAAGCTAGCTGAACGTTGTTGTTTTTTTGTTTTTTTTCTCCCCAGTCCGATGAATCAACTTCTCCGATGAAAAGTCCGGGTGTAAAGCCCTGGTTGATCTTAGTCACTGCCACAGCAGCTCTGTGGAAACTCTGCTTTCTCTTCCCGAGGAGGGAGGGTGGAGCTCAGGAACTGACAGAGGGGCGTTGGCTCCCATTGGTCTCAGGAGGAGCCGCTGCTGAGCTGCCCTCATGCCTTCAAGGGCCACTCGGAAACTCCACAACTCTTAAGATCTGTGGCAAAAAGTGACGTTTCGTGGATGTTCCTAGTACTTGTTGCCCCACTGGTGTTTTCAGTTTTCATAGTTCTCATTGAGGTGGCACAACAAGAGCCTTTTCTCTACACGGAGGTTAGATTATGATGAGTGTCTGTGGCCAAACTGTGTGTATGTAGAATAAACCCCTGATAGTTTGTGGATGTGCAGGAAATAAGGGAGGAACAGCACCATTTTATTTTTTATCTATTAGCATTATTTTGTATCAATAATAATAATAATAATAATACCTCTGGCCCATGGAACAAGCAATTCACAAACAGAAACACAGCAAGATAAAATAAACAATATTTTATGTGAAATGTGGAAGTGTTATTAAGACAGTAGTATTTTTAGATTGTTATATTGTTAAGAAAAAATAAGTAAATGATCTCAGCATTTCTTCCCCCACTAGTATAGAGTACTAGCCGAAAATATACTTAAAGTATCACAAGAAAAATCAGTCATTATGTCATGTATCATAATATATATCATTTATATAAATATATCATTTTATAAATTATATTATTCAAATATCATTGTTGATACATTAATGTGTAAGTGACATTTTAATGTTGTAGCTGGTCAAAGAAAAACCCTTTTTAACAGATTTTTATACTGATAGGTAGTTTATTCTATAACAACATATATTTTATACGCTGATTATGATTTTGCATACAGAATCAGTAAAGTAAAAACTACAGACCAAATAAATGTAGTGTAATGTGCGTACACTATATGCCTCTAATTTATATGCAAAGTGAAGTAAATGTACAGTTATATTATTTTCAACTGTGTGGATTTACAGTCTGTCTGAGACAGCTACTGATGTAAGTGAAGTGAAGTGGGTTGTAAATTTGAATAGACAGTGAGACGTCTTTACGAGAAACTTATTTTGGAAAGGCAACCGTATCTGCTTTGGCAACAACAGCAAAAACTGATAAGACCAGAACACTGATAACATAGGCGTCGACCTCTTTGTATGCACGTATTAACCCAGTTTGACATAAAATTATAATATATGATCATCATTAATTGCTTTGGGTTTATTATATCCAGTGATGTCTTCGTAGAAACATTAGCAGCTGTATAATAGTATATTTTAACTATATTTAACACCTTAATTCAATTACCAATAGGAAGTACCAAACAGAGTCCTCACCAAATTGGGCCAAAACATAGACTGCAGACACTAACTTACATATTGATCCACAGCCTGCCGGAAATGGTGTTTAAAGGGCTGTTGCACTAACAAATATAGGCCAGTCAAGTAAAATACCTAAACACCTTTAGCATGTTAGAACCTTCTAATTATCTGAAGACTATATAGCACATTTTATTGTAAAAAAAACAAAACAAAACAACAATTGGTGTTTACTTTTACGATAATCTTTTTTTTTTTTACAGCATATTAATAAAACTGATTAACATTTCAAAAAACACTTTTAGTGAACTCAACTCAACCAAGAAAACAAAAACGAACAATCAACTCCTATGAACAGAAGTGCACATTTTAACCTTCAACAGAATAATTTCAAGTTTATTTCATTTTGTTTCACATGGATCCCATATAATAAGAAGTACAGCAGAATTCTGGAGAGTCTTGGATATTTTTTTTCTCTGACTTATCATTATCATAAATACTAATATGTATACATCATACACAATAAACACAGCACTATCCAAAGGCGTAGAGAGTATCACAAGACATCATTCACCACTAACAACAGAGTATATTTCATTTCAGCATATTTATAAGAGCTACGATGAAAGAGAGGAAGAGAAAAAAACAAAGGTGGGGCGGACTAGAGGAAGAGAGAAAGCCAGGTGCTTCTACACTGCCTGAATCAAAGAACCCTGATTTAAAAAACAAACAAACAAGTGAACCAAGGCTGTGCAATGGATTGATATACTGGAGATGGATGATACTCATTCTGATGAAGACTGTGGAAGCAAAAACTACCGATCAAGACACATCTCTTACCATTTGGCAAACACGATCTTGTATATCCAAACAGAGGACCGGCGGTAGGAAGGGTGTATCTATATCTGGAAAGAAGTGATTATTGCAGCACTTGTGTGCTTTGAGTGGAATATAGCAGAGCTGCTGTATGTGCTGTGCAGTATCTACTGAGATGGATCAAACATACCACAGCATCACTGTTTAGTCTAATGCTTTCCTGCAGCTTAGAGCCTCGGCCTCTCAAACATGTTTAGGGATGCTTTAGGATATAAGGTGTAAGATGCGTGCAGTAAATTTGCTTGCCTTCAGAAAGAGAAGAGATAAAGAAGGATTGAGGATGCAGAAGTATCTATGGAGACATACTGTTCGGACCGCCTCGTGATAACGTATGTTTACCATGGCATAACCAAGGTCTTTAAAGTGTAAATGTACTTTATTCTCATTTTACCTATGGTTCATGTTAATGTGAGTTATGTAAGTCACTGATTACAGTGTGATAGAAACGCCAGTTAAAAAACTATATGACTCTGTCTTACAACTTTCTGGAACACATTAAAAGGCGATCAAAAAAACAGGAAGAGGTTCACTGACAAAATCTGTTGGATGCCTTTACATAAATCTGAACGAATAAACAAACACACGCCGCTAAAACTGTTGTTCTCTGCCCCGACTCACGATATTCATACTGACAGCACACTATAGAGCACAGCAAATATGGGATGCAACCATGCTCACTAATTTTCATAACCTTATATGCTAGTTTTGATTTTGTATGTCAGGATTCAAAATGTTCTGTGTATCACAAGAGTCCTCTCTCGACATTGATATTTGATGGAAAAATACATATAAAAACATAAATAAAGTTGAAACAACCTACTTATAGCCTTCTGGTATCATATATTCACTGCTACTACTATATATTACTCTTTTTCTGCTCACTTATATATCAATAATTCTCTTCTGTTTTCCCTTCAACATTTGCAATCACATGAGAAAAAAAAAGAAAAAAAGATTTTCACAGATTCTGAGATGAATGCATAAAACCATCATTGTGGCATGAATAATCTAAGGGAATTGAAGGGCAAAGGCTAAACTATGTGAGCTCCTAAACAGAACCAAAGTAATTGCAATTGAATAACTCTGTGCTCAACATTTGTTGTATAACAACTAATATGGAGTGCACAATTATTCAACTGTGTACATGTAATCATACGTATATATCAGCATGTTGATATTTACACAGCACAGACAAATACATTCTCTCAAGTTAAATATTACTACAATATTTTTTTTCTTCATAAATGTCTTTTCCATTACAAGATTTCTCTTAAATGTTCGTCAACGAATGTTTTGGTATTTGTATTCAAGTTTTTCTCGTATAACCAAACAGACAATCCTCTGTTGTCTTCTACAGTTAAATACATCACGAGAATAAACATCATGTTACAGCAAAGACCCATTTCCCACTTTTTTTTACCCCCCC